>NC_062977.1:338724-644948 GCF_023078275.1 Leguminivora glycinivorella
ATACAGGATCAACTCACACGTACATAAATGAAACGGTATATAAAGCGTGCAAAGAAAAGAAAAGCCAAGAGCAAGAAACAAAACGAAGGATCATCCTCGCAAACGGCACGAGAGCTCAAGTACGGACAAGCATACGAGTAGAAGTAGAGATAAAAAAGATAAGGCTCCAACACTGGGTGCGTGTAATGCCCATGGCATCAGCCATAATCATAGGGATGGATTTGCTAACAAGATTAGGTGTGAAAATCACGTGGCCTAGTACACAGGATGAAACAAACAGCCACCATGATGAAGCACAAGGATCAGCACCATGCCAGACAACGGCACATCCAGAAACAGAGAGTCCAAAGCCGCGAACAGTAACAGAACTAGTAATTGACCCACAACAACAAAAGTTAACGGAACCGGAAAAAGCAGAATTGAAAGAAATACTAAAAACCGAATTCAGGAAATGCGACGCCAGCCCGAAGGGAAATACATGCGTCCAACATAAGATAAGGATGAAGCATAACGAGACCGTCAAGCAGGAATATTACCCCAGGAACCCCAGGCAACAACAGTACCAATTCGACATAAGATATAGAAACGAAAAGCAGAACCAGGTAGCGGACGAATCATCATGGAGCCCAGTATACGCCAGCCAGCCAGCGCTGCTGCACAGCGCAACAGCCAGTCAAGGCTGGTACGGAAGAAAATTACTACAAACACAAAATTATCCAGATACAACACAAGAATACCGCGTCGAAGGGGAAAACTATACAGAAAAATAATCAACCGAAAAAACAACACACATACGGATCCAGACACGGAATGGAAATTATGTGTACCGGAGGCCAGGAGGTCACAGATAATGGGGCAATACCATGACACGCCGAGTGCCGGACACCTAGGCATAGCTAAAACCACTAGAAAAGTTATGCAACGATATTACTGGCCCGGAATGCAACGTGAAATATACAAATACGTAAAAAAATGCAACGCCTGCCAGAAACGTAAAGCAATGCAACAAAACACTCGAAACCCTGATAGCAATAGGTATACGACAAAACCACAACGGGATACTCGTAAATACCTATCGGAATTTAACTTCGCCCTAAACACGCCAATTCATGAGTCGACCAAATACACTCCAGCATTGGCCAAGATACCTACGAAAATTAAAGCTAAACGCAAATATACATCCCATTTCATAGGTACCAACAACCAACCGGCGGCAATAATATCATAACCAGCAAATAACACAAAACCTCGAAATCATATTTTTGCAGTTAGGTCAAGGAAAATATTTGGATATTTACCTAAACAAAAGTTATCACAGTAAACAAATAACTAAAGTTTAGAAACGAATCGATATCGCATCACGAGTGGTTCAACCGAAATGTATTTACCTATCCTTATTTAAAAAGTAAATAGTTTTGTTTTAACTACCGTCACCGACTTAATGTCTATTTTTAATTATAAGTATACCCACAACGAAATACCAAGTAAACGTATACATGCGTCGCTTACTAGTAACGCAAATTTATATGAGAAGTCATGATTTTCAGAAACATGACTTACCTACATAGTTACCTGCATATCAACATATAAATGGGACCAATAGGGCCCCACATATTTCAAATCCAGATTAACGGTGATTTTTCCCCAGGTAAAAATCTCCGGACGAAGAGGGGGTATGTGACATAGCTATGTCACCAGCGCGCCATGTCATCACAGCGGCGCGCCCCGCGCGGAATCGAGCCCACCGGCAGCGCACGGCGCAGTGGAGGGGATCGCCGGCCGACCATATTTAAGTGCGCGCAGCCAGTGCAGCGCCCCTTTCCGTCCCCGTCGCTTCACGGCGACGCTCCCATCCACTTATCCTCCAACAACCAAGGCCGGGGTGACCATTTCGCGCCTAGGCCGGGTTGATATCCGATTACCAGCGAATTCCCAAACCAGGGCCGGGGTGACCATTTCGCGCCTAGGCCGGGTTACCTATATATCCTACCTCTCCCGTGATCAGGGCCGGGGTGACCATTTCGCGCCTAGGCCGGGTTACCTATATATCCTACCTCTCCCGTGATCAGGGCCGGGGTGACCATTTCGCGCCTAGGCCGGGTTACGGTTTCCTACCTCCTGACCCTCGATAGGTCCCTGTAGTTGTAGGCCCTTCCGGCGCACCCTAGATTGATTCCGTTTAACCCCGGCCGGCCGGGGAAGGTTAGATATAGCATAGGATAAGCCGTGTTACCGCGATAGTATTAAGGTTATTTTGTGTGTGTGAATAAACGGCATAAAAGCCCGATTAGTTAAGTGAAACCGGTGTTTCTCTCTATTCGCCTTGCACCCCCTTTCTCCCACATCTGAGACTAGCTCGGTAAAACCTCCCAGGCCCATCAGGCACGGAGGATATGTGAGTCCTGCGCAGGCAGAACATCACAACTGTAACGATTTTTATTGACATAAGATGTTTAGGAAGTGCTCAGTTTATGGAAAAGTCCAGCGATGTTGAATTCCGATCTCGCGGAGGTAATCCTTGGTCATAACTTCGGCTGAGCCGCGCTGAACCGAGCTTTAGATATACGATTCTACACAATGTATTTTTAACCCTTTTGTCTGTGCTGTGCTGAATAACAATCGTGATAGATTTTTGTTAGTTTTTTTTGTTTCTTCTTGCATGGTGCAAATTAAAAGTCTAAAGTACACGTTTGTCTCATTTGTTCCACTTTATCCAGTAGAACTTTTAGGTAAAATTTCGTCGTTTTAACCTCAACCCAAATACCTAATACACTTTTAGGAGATAGATGATGACTTACCAACTTGATGAAAGTATATTACCTCTACATACCTATATTAAGTATTATGTTTTACGTTACATTTCTACCAAGTTTTTTCTAAACTCGTTTCCCGTATTTTTACGTGATTCAGCTTCATCAAAGTCATATTTAAAATACGATTCTATTAAGAAGGGTGTAAATCAAATGAGACGTTTCAAGAGTGCGTTCCGCACATGCTAGCCAAGTAGCCAGAAAGAGCGCGTGCCTTCGAGTGGTTAAATGAGTTAAATCATAACCATGAATAGATGCGCTAGTTCGGCGGCATCGGCATCGGCACGGACACGAATTGTGTTCTAATTGAGTTGTGAAGTGCACGCTGGTATTCACAAAGCTTATACTAATACACACTAACCAGTATTATTTTAAGAGTACATCATTTGAAAGTTTCGGATGTATGACTTCATGATTCAGATTATCATGTAGTTACCTTAAACATTTTTGATACTAACACTTTTGTGTAAATCTGGTTATGTGGGCTTTAAGACATGTATCAAACTGCAGTCTTTATAATCTTTCCGATTTTGGGTAAGTATTACCTGGGCTAGCCGAAGTCAATTCGTTCATGCTATTACCTACATTCAGTATCGTAGAAAGTTATTCTCTCTCCATCGCTCTTCCGGAATCGTACGAAAGAGCCCGCGATGCGTTTCATTTGTAGCTTTGGCTAGGCCGGTGTATACTTATATAGTAAATTTTGGGTACAGAAACAAATGCTGCGTTCAATCTATACTAGTAATGTATTCGTGGGCGAGTATATAGCGTGTTATGAATGGACAAGCGGCAGCCAGCTGGCCGCCTCGCTGCCCTACTGTGCCACTGGCTCGGTTGCACCAGCATCAGCACCGGGAATAGCAAGGCGTAGGTACAATGTATAGGTACGTACATACATATATTATACACTCAGATATTATCCCTCAGATTTGCCCGCAAAGCTTATCGCCCAATATGGGCGAGAACATGTGCAGATTTCCCTCGTCTTTGCCTAACGTACATCCTTGGTAAAGACAATTCATCTAGCTTATTAATATTTATAGCTAAATCTGCTACACGTCCGTATATTTAATCTTCGTGTTGTGCTTTTCGTGGCAGCTTTCGTTACGCTGCCACGAAGTGGTGGAACAATCTGCCACCATCACCTATTAGAAACTTTACGTCGGTAGGAACCTTCAAAATTAAGATAAAAAACTGCCTTACAGATCTTCAGATTTCTAATACATAAGCAGATGTACCTATCGTGCCAATTTAAATTTATTTAATAAATCAATTCATCTTTCATTTTTTTTTATAGTTATTTTGCCTGCTGTACTACTGCATATTTGCGTAGATACTATTTTTAAATGTATAAGTAAATGTATAAGTAATTGTATTAATTGCGACCTCGTCCACCATATGCTAATTTTAGAAATATTGAAATCCCATCCTGTTTTCTCGGTTGCCCTGAAAACCAGCGCCGTGGCTTATACCAATTAGTCATTGGCATATGCTGAGTGGCATCCTTTTTGGTGACTTTAGTTTAAGATATTATAGATTAAGGCTATTGTTTTTTTACTTGTATATTTCACCAAATAAAAGTTTTCTATTCTATTCTTAACTTGGTTACTTTTTATTAGTATGATGAGCGACTGAACTTCGTTGCGGTCGTTTTCTATGCTGAAAAAGATATTGACTTTGTTTACCCATCCTAGGTAATCTAGGTAGCAAGAATTCAGTGAAACTTATCTAAATTTAGCATGCACATGGTTAAAACACTGTGCGCAAATCGAAAAAGTTTAACATCGGAAAACTCGTTTGAGTTTGTAGCGTATTAGCGTGTGCAATTCTCTGACAGCAATTCTTTTGACGACATAGGCGGTTATTTTCGGAATTCATTAATCTCTCGGATAAAAATACAGTTTGTGTTTTCGGTTTTTCGGTTTTTGGATGTAAAACATTTTTTATAATGCGTGTATGATACATGAAGTCTACCACAAACGACAAGGTTAACCTATGTAAGTATTTAGTTAGTGTTAGGGCTGGTTGCACCAAACCGTCTGTCTCCGTTAAAGCGTTCGTTAAATTTTATTGTATGGGATGTTCCATAGACGTCTGCCGCGTGACGATGATGTGTTGTCTGTCAAATGTGATTGATGAAACTGGACCTTAGTGAGAAAAAGAATTGTTGTGAATATGTCAACCAGTAAATACTAAATAAGTACCATTTTTTTCTAGTGCAACCGTCTTCTATTCACTGTTTCAAGCTGGTTACATCATGCTCCTAAAATAGTAAATGAAGCCAATTTGAAAAACTTCTGTGACTACAGACCATTTTTTTGTATAGATAAGTAGGTACCTACATTGTAGCGTGAAAATAAGATTCCTCTGGCGACTTAAATAGGAGTTTTTGTGATTGCAACGTATGATTACTGGCGCGGCAAAAAGTTGTAATGACGACAAAAACTATGCTTTATGATAATGGTGGTACAGTCAGTATCAACAGTAACAGACAGAATATTACGTACGCTCCAAAAGCATACAGACGTATGTCCTTATTCACCGCCTGTTATGTGAGTCTGTGTGAGATTTCCTCGTCTTGATTTTCAGTTTATTTGGTTTTCTTGTGGTCACCTTGGCCCATAGCTTACTCGGTATGCTGTACAAGTGTACATGATCAGCTCAGCCTCTTGTGTTCTACAAGCACAGTGCTGTGTTCCAAGTTAATCCTATTACAACCCTATAACAATCAGTCTAGTAGAGATACCTTGAATAATTATCTGCATTCGGAAAATAATTACACAACAGTAAATAACTTAAGAGTATTATTTTATTCACTACTGTCGAAGTTGACTGTACTTCAACCGTGAACTGAAAAAGCATTAACTGAGCACTCAAGCATTGTAATGAAATAGGTACACATTTCTCGTTAAATAATTTAAGTAGGTACCTGTCAAATAATTTAAGTACCTACCTTACTAATCAGCTTAACAAATTGCTGGCAGAGCGTGATTCATAGTATAAAAAATCATAATCTAACATGTTAATTATAACTAGGTACATTATGTATGTAGAAACCACAATAAGTACAGATTCTGATAAATTAATGTGAGTGTAATTTATACTCGAGTCATGTGTTGTGTAATAAATAAATTTAAATCCGATTTTATAAGGTGTTAATACTTTGGTGTCCCACTCGCATCCCACCGTCCACCTCCGCGGCCATTTCTCCTGATAGTTGTAATGAACAGTCCCGAATGCTATCGCTGCACTACATTCACTCTAATGGAGCATTTCAATCCGGGGATTTGTTTTAGAGCCTACAGATTAGGAATGAAATAACACTCTGCACCGAGACGTGAATATTATACAGACTGCAGATAATATCTAGTTTGCTAGGAGTAGGAGGCGTAGTGAGGTGTAAACTAAACTAAACATACAGCTTGGTAGGTAATTGATTAATAAATATATATACTTAATTCAGGCAGGTGATTAGGGGATCGGGGATTTATCACGGTAAGAAGCAATCTATTCTTTACAAACATTTTAGATGTAATTAATCCTTCCTTGTTAAAAGATATAGAAACTGGTATAGTTAGTGGCCAAAAACATCAAAAGTAGACAATTAATTGTTGACAGTCCACGTAAACAGGCAGCACCAGTTCCTCCTACAGTTCTTAAATTAAAAACTTCAGCATGGCGCTTGAATTAAGCATCGTACCAATAAAAATGGGTTTCTTGTGCCTCGTCCAACTGTTAAGCACGTTTCCTGTAAAGTCGCCGTCAATAGAATTTGTGAACAATGTAAACAAACCTTGTAGTCAAAATGTCTTTAATTTCCATTCTAACTTATCAGATACTGGCTAAATCCATGTGTTATTTAATCAATTCATCTCATATTATTATACTCAACCTTTAAACTAATAAAATTGTGCTAGAATATTTATATTTTATACAGGGTGTGTATTCCATACGGGCGAATATCTTAATGACGATTAGTATCGGATCTAAGGAGCCCAACTACATGATTTTTTTTTGAATAGATGAGATTTTTTTTTTTTCATACATAATAATTCAGCACGCAATGTATTATGTCCACATCAATTAGCGTACCTACCTAAACGTCATTACGACATGACGTTTATGTCATGTCAAATTAATTGGATGGTGTACATTGCTGCTTGGCCAGATTTCAAAAATTAATTACTCTTAATTAATAACATTTTTTAACAAAATGATTATCCTATACGATTCGTACCATCGGATACTAAAACTGGGTACATTATTCGCCCGTATGGAATCCACACGCTGTATAATGGTTTGTTTACATTGTTGAAAATTTCTATTGACAGCGATTTTAAGTTCCACGAGAAAAAGGAAGGAACATTGGTGTGTTTGATTTGGCTTTCATCTATATTGTTAACTCGTCTCTGGTTTATTATTCAAAGCTTTAGCAATGTCTCCGGCGACAATCCTCGCCGTGTCCAATCAGGGCACGAAGCTCACGGGCTGACGTAAGCGGCTTACGATTCACTCAATTGTGTAATAGAGATTAAAAACTCATACAAAAACTTTGGGACGTGACTCAATTCTAGATTTGGAGAAGGGTGACATTAAAAGGGTATTTAATTTTGCCAAAAAATGTGCATATTCTTACCATATCAATAACGAATCTGAGATTAATTTTAAAAACTATTTAATCCTAATCCAACTGCAATATTTATCATAACTCCGTCAAAGGTATTTCTAAATTGTTGTGGAGGGTCGATTAAGGGTTTCACGAAATGCCGGTCAGAATACTTGGGGTCATTCAACACTATTACTCGAGCATGCCCATCCCATCACTAGACGGCATGCGCCATCTTGGATTTACGCGGACGGATCGATAGCGTCGCTTGGATTGTGATGAACGAGTTATTTATTAAAATCTCTACATATAGGACCTTGGAATCAATTCCTTTTCGTGAGTTAAAACTAATAAACATCAAAGACCAAATCTTCGCGTCTGCAATTATATTTCCAGAGTGTCGTCTGCCGCGAACGATTACCGTCTGCCTTCTAAATTGTCTCGGCCTTGATAGAGGTTCAAGTGCAGTGCGTGGGTTGTGTTGTGTTGTAACAAGTAAGACCAGATCGATTAGTGCGACGATTTATTCACAGTTTCCTCATTCCTACAATCGCAGGATCAACTGCAGACTGACCTGATCACCCACGTAAGGTTTTCAATTTGCATAAATAACTTCTAAATACATTACTCGTATTTCTTAGATATTTACCCCGCTTACGTCTTCAGGTACTGTTTCAGAGTAGTTCGAAGTCTTGAACCTGCTTATCGACTGCTCTCCGCCACTTTTCCTGTTATTCGGCGATCTCTTTTGAGGGATTAGGACCATCCATACTATTAAGCACTCGATAAATATTGGTAAAGCGAGACAGGCGTGTCCAAGATTATGTGATCCGAGGTTTGTCGCGAGCGATTACCGTCGACACCTAAACTGCCTCGGCCTCGGCTCGGGTTCAAGTGCAACGCGTGGGTTCCAATTTAATCGATCGACGCGACAATTTATTTTCGATTTCCTCATTCCAATCGTCGATGGCATCTATTCGACTGTTTTTATCTTTTACAACGGTGTTAACAATATTTTTTATGTAGAAATTTCAAAACTCTTAAGTGAAAGATTGGAATGACACAAATTATAATTATACGTATTCTACGTATTGGAAATACGTAGACGTGATTAAAATTAATTAGCTTTTAATAGATTAAAATTAATTAATTTAGTCTTTGACGCAAAACGCTTGGCGTTTCGACAGTTTTGTTTATTAGCATTTAACACTAATAAGCGAAACTGTCGCTTAAGTTTCAAGAAAACTTAGAAAAGTCTGAGTAGCCCGGTCGCCAAGGCGACGGACTGGCATCCCGCTGATGTGAGTCGTCCTAGACAATACTGTAAAAAAAATCCTCTTTCATTTAGTTCTAAGCATTGTGGTATATGATACCTTATAGACATTTCTACTTATATAACGTAAATAAATATGAAATTATAATAAATATAAGATAATCCCGGTAATGTAAGTGTCTATAACCCGCCTGGCCGTACGTGGTGCGGGTTCAAGTGCACGGCGGGTTCAATCAATCGATGCGACGATTTATTTCCAGTTTCCTCATTCCGCCGCGGCGGGCTCTCAACTAACCGAGCTATTTTTAGATTCGTTACCTACATTACCGTTTTAAACGTTGGAAATAATGGTTTCGTGTACAATTCTGTTGTATTTATAGGCTTTTTTAAATATCACTACCATTTTTCACATAAAAAACATTGACTAAGTACTTTAACTGTCTAATTTTTGATTTAAAATTTCTATGTGAAATCTGAGAAACTTGACAGATTTACTCAACGATCGGACGCCGGATGGTCTCATCTCACGTGGTCTTATCAACTTTCATCCTAATCTCACTTTTTACACCCAAAAAACTCAACTGGTAAGCGCAGCTGCAAAAGCTGATGCATTTCAGCATTTTCTGCTTACCTATTTCAAATGGAAGTCATAATTATAATTTTGTAACTTGTTTTGTTCATTTGTTTCTCTACAGCTTTGTTATGTAATTACATATTTAGTTTATATTTACTTTATCAAATGTGTGTGTTTGTGTGGCACACGCGACGCGGAGTCAGCTACATTTCCACCGCGTTATCTCCCCTAACTTCGACGTCGGCTCCCAAACTTCGTCGCCTGTACGAGGAACTCCGTATCGGTGACTAAGTGTGTTTCGATGTGCCGAATGTTGCCTGGCGTGGCGGTGGTATCAACTACGACTTACCGGCTGCATTCCACAGTATGTTACGTATGTAATCATACTTTAACGTTTGCTACTTAGGGTCGGTTGCACTGCACCAAACCGACCGTTACCGAATTTAGCTTTTGCAATTTTTTTTGTAAGGAAAATTTCACAGATTTCTACTGCGTGACGTTTTGTTTGTTAATTTGCTGTTAGTTTGATGAGAAGTAACATAAATACTATCAATCAATCAATCAAATTTTTATTTGCAGATAAAACATAATACAATGCATGCAAACATCGTTGTATCGAACATTACATCACTGGTAATATCAAAATAATAATAATATAAAATAATTTAATATTATATAATATTTGGCATACTAAGGTGGACCCAGACTGAACTGGACGCCCTGGATCGGAAGGTCCGTCTACTACTCACCACACACCGTATGTTACACCCACGCTCGTCTGTTATGAGATTGTACATCCCACGGAAGTGTGGAGGTCGAGGCTTTCTAAACTCCAAAAATCTCTACAACCGTGAGGTGTACAATCTCAGGAATTACTTCCTGAACAACGAGTGTGGGATGCATCGTGATGTGGTGGAAGTAGACAGAAACCTCACGCCGCTCTCCTTAGCGAAAGATAACTGGCGCAAACCTGTGGTACTAAGTACTGCGGACCGAAAGGCGGTATGGGAGAGCAAGCAGCTACACGGGCGTTTCTACAAGGCCCTCACGGGACCCGATGTAGACCTACTCGCATCGGTGAACTGGTTACGATTCGGGGACCTCTTCGGAGAAACCGAGGGTTTTGCCTGTGCAATTGCCGACGAAGTTATGATGACGAACAACTACCGGAAATATATCCTGAAGGACGGTACGGTCGACATTTGTCGGGCATGCCGCCATCCCGGAGAGTCACTCAGGCATATCTTCTCCGGTTGTTCTTATCTAGCTAACGGTGAGTAGGTACTTGCACAGGCATAATCTCGTAGCCAGGATCATTCACCAGCAGCTTGCTCTTCAATACGGTCTTGTGGACCGAGAAGTACCGTACTACAAGTACATACATACCTGCGCCAGTTCTCGAAAATGGTCATGCCACGCTCTATTGGGATCGATCTATTATCACTGTCAGGACTATTGTAGCCAATAAGCCTGACACTGTCATAATAGATCGATCGCAACGCCGGGCCGTGCTCGTCGACATCACCATCCCCCATGATGAGAATCTCGTGAAAGCCGAGAAGGACAAATCCAGTAAGTACCTAGACTTGGCTTACGAGATAACCGCCATGTGGGATGTTGATTCGACGATTATTGTCCCGATAGTCGTTTCAGCGAACGGTCTCATAGCGAAGAGTCTCGACCAACATCTCGAGAGACTCTCGCTAGGTGGTTGGATCAAGGGTCAGATGCAGAAGGCGATCTTGGACACGGCGCGGATAGTCCGATGGTTCCTCTCTCTACAGCCCTAACCACCGGCAGCTTGGGCCCTGCCCCGCTGCTGGCGGCACCCTAGGTTAGGTTTTTTATAATATGTTTATATTTTTTATTGTTTTATTTATTTATTTAAACCTATGGGAAACAAACAGGCAAATACAACACATATAGTCAAATCACAATACACATACATAAGCCACACAGTTTCCACTAATGTATAATACATGTATCTCTGTTGCTCAGAATTATTAATAATACATACTAAAAGTAAAATTTTAAATCTATCAGTTCTAAGTTACATGCAAAGAGAGTGATTGTTGATTGCTAAGAGACAGTTCATAATTTAATAGCTATTTCTACTTTTATTTTTTATTGCGGAAACAAATTGATTTAAGGTTAAATGAAATATATCAATGTCGCCAAATTTTTCGCTATAAATCTTACATGCTCTAGGTAAGAATTTATTTGTAAGTGGTTTTGTATTTTACTTTTATATTCGTATTATAAATAGCCTAGCCATAAGATTTAAAAGAAATAAAGAGAATATAATATAATAATATAGCCTTTATTTCTCATTTTTTACATTAAATAAATTATTTTAATTTCCAATTTCGGATAAGTAAGGTGCTCGAGTGTCTTCAAGTGGAAGCCAATGTAAAATGTTCTCACCCCACCTGTTATCAGTTGTTCTCGCAATGTGGTATACTTACGTCGGATTGTCATGATGGAGAAATAGGGGCCTGCCCATCGCCATGTCAAAATAATAACTACTTATTCAAAACTTACGTTAATGTTTCAATTGCGGGCTATTGTTATTGCAAAACACTTATCGCAGGGCAAGACTTAAGCTAAAGTAAATAGAGTATTTAATCTATTTTTTAATTTTAATTAAGAGTAAATTAGGTATCCTTTAGGTAAATATGTTTTCTCTTTACTTTCATCATACATTATTCACCGTGCTGGCATCCTTTCTAATTAATAAAGAAAATCTTAAAAAATAATTTTAATTTTTCTATTAATAAATGAATGATTTAGTGCACCTGCCAAAAAGCTCACAGATTTTATTTGGTTATAGTAACGTCATTTCGGATAAGTAACGTGTGGCTTTGGGTATTTAAATTGAATAATATAAAACTAAATAAGTACTTGTTATAAATATTGCAGTAAAATTAATCTTAAGAATTCGCATTTTACAAGCGGCGTTGTCTTGGAAACCTGTACAAGTTACTTAATTAAAACTGAATCGGAACATCCTATAGTAAGTAAGTAAGTAAGTAATTTATTTATTGTAAGCTGTGTACATAAAGGTGTTCAATATTTCAAAAACAAAGTATCAACAGTTGCTCGTTACGAACGTACAATATAGAATCTTAAAAAATAAATAACAACTATATACATTGTAACATCTTAGAATCTAATACATTTCACTATCTGCCTCCATTCTTTGAGGCTATAAAAACATTATCCGTAAGAAACTTTTTCAACTTAAATTTATATTTCTTACCATCTAACATTTTAATATAATTAGGCAAGGCATTATAAATACTCTAATAGAAGTAAAGTAGGCGCTTTTGTAGAACAAAGTATTTTTAGCCTTTGTCTATCTAAGTCTATCTACGTGGTCTTGTCTGTCCTAACTCTTAGGCAGTACAAGTATTAGTTGTGAAACTGGAAGAGTGGGGAGAGAATAGCCCTCGTAGGACCTCTTTTGGAAACATGAATGAGAAACGCTTCTGTTCACAGACTCTATTGTAAATTTATTTAATTGTGTTAATGGTTCCCAATCTGAGCGACAGCTATCCGTTTTGACCTTATCTAAATTAAAGTTATCTCTTCAGATAGCTACTAACTAACTTCAAGTTATCGATGAACTAGACAAAGAACCGTGATAAAACGAAGTTTCCATCCCTGGCTAATGGAATGCTAATGCAGATCTCGTCTGCATAGAAAGCGTCCATTTGCGAGGCCACCAACGGTGTCGGGATTTATGCGCCATTTGTCTGCGTAAACTACAAACTAAGGTGTACCGAGGCTCATTGTACACGGAGACTTTTTACTAGATTAGAATCCACAATGCCACACACCATATCCACTTGTTTTCTACCCGCTTACGTTTTAGATGTGGAATCACCTGATGCCGTGGATCATGAGGGTTGCAGAATGGGGTTGTTATTAAATGTTCTGTACATAGTTGCAGCTTTCTACAATAAATGCCAGATGGCATTCTCTACCAGTCAACCATGGGCTTATAGTTAGCGTGTAATGGAAAATAATTTAAGATACAAACAATATCCATATATGCTACATATAAATATATATATACAGACCTAATATTATACATAAATAGGTATATAAATATACAATACGTTTAATGCTACCTAAATATTATGTACCTCGTGTACCTACTCTAACTTTCTTTTGCCATAAGTAATAATAATAGGTACTTATTACTTCTTATACTTTATTTGTTTTAATGTAATCATACAAAATAGTACCATTGTTACTTTGAAGCAATGAAGTAAATTATTTGTATTGATGCTTTGAAGTAAATGAATATATTACGGAGTGGTACGGCAACGGCACCTTTCCACAGCACGTCTAAGTACAGTCGCCTCCTGAAAACAGTGAGGAATGAAGAAATGACGAAAATGTGAAACTTGGTGCATGAAAATAACTATGTAAGTAACTAGTTGAGAATACATGGCATCGGTGTATACTCATGCAAAATGAATCGTCATTGTACCATTCGATGTGTTAATTTGACTGAAATATTAAAGTGATTGACAGCCTTTTATCCCCTCGTCAGATGAAGGGACGCCGCGCTCCGTTAGCGCGGGTCGTGTCAACTGTCACCTGTCAATGACTGCTGCACGTGCACACACACTGAGAATAATAAGAATAGGTTATTTCACTTATACAAATGAGCATTTAATATATAATGTAGCGCAACGTAATAACACAAAATATGGTAACTTAATAATTAATATTTCATTAAAAATGGCGTCTGTGATAATCTGATAAATCTGGTAGGTACTTAATTATTCAGTAATCGGCTATAATCCGCCTATTCCGCCTATAATAAATTGATCTCGAATTTCTTGCAACGCAAAGTTAAATTAAAAAATGGAATTCGTTCGTTATATTCCCTGACAATTATAAGTTTAAACCGCCTATTACTGAGGGAAAGAATGCTTTATCGTAGATAGTGTCGTTACTTTCCATCAGGTCACATATTCAATGAATTGTCGTTTCATCTTGATATAACGTTGCTTTAAATTTTCCAAAATTTCCGAAATAGCTTACTGTCTTTGTTTTAACATGGCCAGCCCTCCCCAAACAGCCTACTGTCCCCGGCTGACGAGACTTGGGGGTACCAGTAACAGAGCTGTCCTGTCACTGTCGAATAACCGTGACGTTGCATGAGCGGCGCTAAGTGTATTGGACAGGGCAGGGGGCGAGCGGAACGCTGAAAATATATTGAAAAATTGCGAGTCGCACGAACCTAGACGCCCTCATACAACTTAAGTCACGCCCCCTGTTTCATCTTCTTTCAACTTCATTCTAAAATAATGTGAAACTAGAACCTGAAATATTTATTTCGTAATATATCTATGTCTAATTATCTGGTGAGTACAGGGTTTTGCTTTTGGAAATTATAACTATTAGTTTTCTTAGTATGTCAATTTTTAACGACGATAACTAGAACCAGATATGCGTCTATTACGAAGGAAAACGCGTATCTTTACTTGCATGTGGAGTCATTATTTGGCGATGGCTTTGTGTGTCTGTTAATCATGTTTAAGGCCACAATAAAACTAGCACGCGAACTTTCCACGATATTGGATGTCCAATTTTCCGAAGCTTTATGAAAGCTAGACTTATAAGATTTCCCTCGGGCCTACGCTAGATAAAAATACTTTCGTAGTTAATTTAATTTTATATTGTCTACAGTAATTACTGGAATTCTAGGCGAGAATTCTAAACTTTTACTTAACTTTCGCATGAACCGGGAATGCAATAATAGGAGGCAGTTAGGCTGATTTGATGATGTTGTTGACCATTGCATGCAAACAGGAGGCTGGTGGAGGCTACAATTGAGATGCTCTGTGATTGAACATGTAACCTAATTATGTTTCTGTATATCATATATAGTCTCGTTCTTGTTGAGTATTAGTTATCTAACGAAATATAAGTTTAATAAGCGACGAAAAGTTTCATGAACAATTAAATTTTTGGCTAAAACCTGTTTTTTCAGAAAGAATGACATAATTATCATTTATTGTAGGTACATTTTGTACCTACGTTCTTAATTAAAATTTAAAACTAATTGGTCGGTTTACCGCGGGCCGTATACTTGTTTGCCACCGACGTAGTATAAAAAAAAAAAAGAGTTAAATTAAAACACAATTAGTCAAACAGGTATAATAAAATTGTCTTTTACAATAAGAGGGAAACTGGCATTGGCAGTGAAATATTCAAGTGGTCTGCCTCGAGTTTCCTCCTGGCAACAACGAAATTAATGAGGTTGTGTTTTCAGTCGTGAATACAATTGGACGTGGTCGTGAGCGAATTTTACAAACCGCACCGAGGAGTGTTGTCACGCAACGTCCAGTTATGTTGATACCTAATGTTTAGTTTTTAATACCATACCTAAGTAGTTTCGGAACGCATTCTAAATTGTTTAAATTTATCATTCTCACATCATTTTATCATATATATTTATCTCGTATGGGGAATTTATGGGCATGCGTAAAAGGCGTTATATTTAGAACTAGATTTGAAAAATATGACATGAAAGATGAAGAAAAAGTTGTTGACGTTCACGGCGGCGGTGAACTGCGGTTGAAAGAAATATTGTGAATTTACGGCGAGCGGAAAAACCGTGAATTTAAAACCAAAAGATATAATATCAGCGGCGAAAGGCCTATACGTCAAAGCGCGGGTGAGTGTAGGGCTTTATTTTATCTATTTTTCTTTTAAGTTTTCCACATTTGTTCGCATTCCGAAAACGGGTGCAATTCCTAAGGCGTCGATTTCCGGACTGAACCAGCGCCCTTTGTCCATGTCCAAGAACCCAAACTCACGCCAATCGGGTGGCGGGGAGGCTCTTGGTACACCTAAATATTTCATGTTTTTGTAAAACGTCTTTGTTATAAACGTAGTTTATGGCCCAACCAAGCATTGATTTTGATGATAAGTCAGTTATGTTTATGTAAGTTATAGGTTAATCATATTTATCAACCAGACATTCATTTAATTCATTTAAATGTAAGACTAAGTATATTTTCTCTTGTGCTAAAATTTTGGGAACATTAATTTCAGAATAAAGTTTTTTCCCTGTGCACGTTTTTCTGAAATTTCCAGACTTTATAAATTTTAGAAACTAATCGCTACTTGCAGATAATATGTATACCTCTACAAAATTAATAAAATAAAACCGGCCAAGAGCGTGTCGGGCCACGCTCAGTGTAGGGTTCCGTAGTTTTCCGTATTTTTCTCAAAAACTACTGAACCGATCAAGTTCAAAACAATTTTCCTAGAAAGTATTTATAAAGTTCTACTTTTGTGATTTTTTTCATATTTTTTAAACATATGGTTCAAAAGTTAGAGGGGGGGGGACGCACTTTTTTTTCCTTTAGGAGCGATTATTTCCGAAAATATTAATATTATCAAAAAACGATTGTAGTAAACCCTTATTCATTTTTTAATACCTATCCAACAATATATCATACGTTGGGGTTGGAAATATCAGCCCCCACTTTACATGTAGGGGGGGTACCCTAATAAAACATTTTTTCCCATTTTTTATTTTTGCACTTTGTTAGCGTGATTGATATACATATTGGTACCGAATTTCAGCTTTCTAGTGCTAACGGTTACTGAGATTATCCGCGGACGGACGGACGGACGGACGGACAGACAGACATGGCGAAACTATAAGGGTTCCTAGTTGACTACGGAACCCTAAAAAGTATGAATGAATTGGTGCAATTATATTCTAACTTTTTCAATGTAATAGGCAAAAACGAGCTTGATGGGAAGCAGTTGTCGCCGCCCATGGACCCGAGAAACATAGAGGAGCCACTTTGAGAATCAAAACCCTAAGAACCTGCTTCTTGAAGAACAGAACTCCTTGTCACACTCATGATAGCGCAAGGGAAACCTATACAGGTAGCTTTTAAAAGTCTTGAAATTTTCAAATATTTTAAAACGTAAGTACCTTCTACTTTCAGACGTAACCGGCCCTCGATCCGCCATCAATCTGCGTATTTCTGTCTCGTTTATTCCCGACGTATTTATTTCAATAACTTGTATTTCTGGCCGCATTCATCAACCCAGTGACGCAGGCGCTGCTACTCGCACAAACTGGAGCCGATTCCAACTTATTCCGATATCAAAATTATCTCACTTGCTTATAATCTCTGCGTGTCGCTTGTACTGCAGTTCAGTTACGCTTAATTGAATCGTGGTTGAAGTTTTTCTGGATAATAAAGCTGTTTCTGTAACACTTTTTGTTTTACAACCTATTAGAATCAGATCAACTAAGTTGGCAGCTATTTCGGCACACTGCATGTTAACTCTATCTTCTTATTCTTCTTCAAGCTAGCGTTTTACCCCGGCTTAGATTTTACCCAAATCATTTCATAGAAATTTGACGTTTAATATACTTAATACAGTTTACATTATCAAAATTGCTACAAAAGTAGCTTAGTCTGATCAAACCTACGTAATTTTGAAGTACGACTGTTAATCTCTCTATCTTGGCGTGAACGAGACGCATGGGCTATAATGATTACAACATGACATCATTTCGACATCAAAATGTATTCGAATCGGCCTTCCTATTAAATGGAATCGGCGACGGAAAAAACCTATGTTAATTTATTGGGCGATTCCTATTTCTGCGGGAACCCGGTAACGGCTTGGTAACACGATTAAACTAGAGTGCGGCTAAAAATACCACGGAAATATATTACATTAGTAGGTAGGTGTAATAGCAATATGATAAAGCCAAGAAACTAGAATTTTGGAACGAAGTGGAAATAACTCGTAGAGGATGAAAATGCCTACCCATGTAGGCGACACCCGAACACGGAAGAGAGTTACACTAACACTTTAACGCGGCCGGGTGGTGAGAAGTTACTGGGTAATCACTTCAGCTCCAATCCATTATCACTTGGCTAGGCCGGCTGGTATGGTATTGGGTATAATGTGTGCGGCAGATTTGGGTAAGTAAGGTACTGACTGGTTTGCAAGTATACTTTACGTAAGGGCCGATACAAGGAAGGCACAAAGAAGATAGAAAGTTGCAGTCCCTCTAGTAGTAGTAGTAGTAGTAGTAGTAGTAGTAGTAGTAGTAGTAGTAGTAGTAGTAGTAGTAGTAGTAGTAGTAGTACTAGTAGTAATACACTTTATCGTACAAAAATAAAAACACCTATAACCGAAAAAAAAGAAAAATAACACGTCATTTGTACAAAGCCGAACTTAAGGGATTTCTTTCAGTTAACCTTAGAGCCGTTAAGGGAGAATTGGAGTCGTTAGACTTTCCTAAGCTAAACCTATACTTAAACTACAAACTATAGCAATATAAAAATTATCCCTCTATACGCTAGTAGTAGATATAAGATGTGGCTTCGCGTTTATTTTACGGGCAAAGAGACGCTAACAGATATTAAAAGTGTGCGTAAAAGTATGCGAATGTAAACAAGTCGAATTTATAAACGATCGAGAGCTACTTAAAATAGATTTTCAAAGACACAACATTTAACTTCAATAAATTGGACAAACGTAGCGGTATCATTTCATTAAACAATGTGTTCAAGTTAGACGTTGAGATGACTGACATTTTATTAGACTTTGACGTTCACCATTTTTAGGGTTCCGTAGTCAACTAGGAACCCTTATAGTTTCGCCATGTCTGTCTGTCTGTCTGTCTGTCTGTCCGTCCGTCCGTCCGTCCGTCCGTCCGTCCGTCCGTCCGTCCGTCCGTCCGTCCGTCCGTCCGTCCGTCCGTCCGTCCGTCCGTCCGCGGATAATCTCAGTGACCGTTAGCACTAGAAAGCTGAAATTTGGTACCAATATGTATATTAATCACGCCGACAAAGTGGTAAAATAAAAAGTGAATAAAAATGTTTTGTTAGGGTACCCCCCCTACATGTAAAGTGGGGACTGATTTTTTTCATTCTAACCCCAACGTGTGAAATATTGTTGGATAGGTATTGAAAAATGAATAAGGGTTTACTAAAGGCAACTATTTAAATGAGCACCAAAAAAGTTTTGGTACCCCAACCATTGCGACCAAAAAAAGTAGTTGAGCACCAAAATAATGTTACTTAAAATTATACAACTGCCACCAGTTTTAGTAAACCGTTTACGTTAAATAGTAAAGTAGCACCAAAAATAGTAAATGAGCACCAGATTTTGAGCCCCAATTTAATGCACTTTTGTAACCAAAATGTATGTAATGCACTTTTGTATGTGTCCATGGTTGCACGAAATAAAAATATTCATTCATTCATTCATTCAAAATAAATAATGGATTACCAAAAAATATGCATATAGGTATATTACCAAATATAATAACACCAAATTTAGTAGCTCCTCACGATAAACCCCCTGCACACCGCACCTCATGCACAGCGCTTTTGACCAGTCTCATGAGACAGCGAAGCGATCCATAAACAGACGAACTGCTCCTAAAAAGTGGGTTAGGTTAGGTTAGAACTGCCACCAGCATACAAACGAACTGCTACCAAAAAGTCGGTTAGGTTAGGTTAGAACTGCGACCCCCCACAAAGACAAACTGCTACCAAAAAGTGGGTTAGGTTAGGTTAGAACTGCGACCCCTACACAGACGAACTGCTACGAAAAAGTGGGTTAGGTTTGATTAGAACTGCGATCCATACACAGACGAACTGCTACCAAAAACTGGGTTAGGTTAGGTTAGAACTGTGACCCACACACAGACGAACTGCTACCAAAAAGTGGGTTAGGTTAGATTAGAACTGCGATCCATACACAGACGAACTGCTACCAAAAAGTGGGTTAGGTTAGGTTAGAACTGTGACCCACACACAGACGGACTGCTACCAAAAAGTCGGTTAGGTTAGGTTAGAACTGCGACCCCCACAAAGACAAACTGCTACCAAAAAGTGGGTTAGGTTAGGTTAGAACTGCGACCCCCACACAGACGAACTGCTACAAAAAGTGGGTTAGGTTAGATTAGAACTGCGATCCATACACAGACGAACTGCTACCAAAAAGTGGGTTAGGTTAGGTTAGAACTGTGACCCCTACACAGACGAACTGCTACTAAAAAGTGGGTTAGGTTAGGTTAGAACTGTGACCCCTACACAGACGAACTGCTACTAAAAAGTGGGTTAGGTTAGGTTAGAACTGCGACCTCTACACAGACGAACTGCTACCAAAAAGTTGGTTAGGTTAGGTTAGAACTGCGACCCCTACACAGACGAACTGCTACCAAAAAGTGGGTTAGGTTAGATTAGAACTGCGATCCATACACAGACAAACTGCTACCAAAAAGTGGGTTAGGTTAGGTTAGAACTGTGACCCACACACAGACGGACTGCTACCAAAAAGTCGGTTAGGTTAGGTTAGAACTTCGACCCCCCACAAAGACAAACTGCTACCAAAAAGTGGGTTAGGTTAGGTTAGAACTGTGACCTCTACACAGACGAACTGCTACCAAAAACTGGGTTAGGTTAGGTTAGAACTGCGACCCCTATACAGACGAACTGCTACCAAAAACTGGGTTGGGTTAGGTTAGGTTAGAACTGCGACCCCTACTCAGGCGAACTGCTACCAAAAACTGGGTTAGGTTAGGTTAGAACTGCGACCCCTATACAGACGAACTGCTACCAAAAAGTGGGTTAGGTTAGAACTGTGACCCCCACACAGACGAACTGCTACCAAAAAGTAGGTTAGGTTAGGTTTGAACTGCGACCCATACACAGACGAACTGCTACCAAAAAGTGGGTTAGGTTAGTTTAGAACTGCGACCCGTATACAGACGAACTGATACAATAAGTGGGATTGGTTAGGTTAGAACTGCGACCCCCCCCCCCACACAGACTACTTTTAGGCCAATAGTATTTGAGTATCATTTTGTAATAAAATGCGGTAACAGCATTGGTGCTCATTAATTATTTTTGGGTTGACAACGATTATTTTGGGTGTTATGTACTTTAATAGCACGGCAAAATCTTACAATTTTGGTTTCCATTTACATTAAAATGGTGTTTTAATGTTGGTGATCATTTTACAATTTTTGGGTAATTAGTTATTATTTCTTTAACAAAAGTTACAATATTTGGTTACCATTTTTCATTAAATTGGTACACTGATTTTGGTGCTCATTTACTAAAATTGGTGCTAGAATGGATTTTATTTGGTGTGAAATGTTACTAATTTAGGTGCTCAGTTAAACATAAGCCTTTACTAAAATCGTTTTTTGATAATATTAGTATTTTCGGAAATAATCGCTAAAAAGCCCCCCCCCCTCTAACTTTTGAACCATACGTTTAAAAAATATGTAAAAAATCACAAAAGTAGAACTTTATAAAGACTTTCTAGGAAAATTATTTTCAACTTGATAGGTTTAGTAGTTTTTGAGAAAAATACGAAAAAACTACGGAACCCTACACTGAGCGTGGCCCGACACGCTCTTGGCCGGTTTTTTTGCTGTAGCGATACTATCTCAATGCGTAGGTTCAACATGTTTCAGTTACAAAATATTCTGTTTATTTTCCATCGTTTAAATTGTTTAAATTCGTGTTGATACGGACCATGGGCTTGTGACTCAGACTCAACCTTCGCTCGTGATAAAAACGATCCAAAGCGTTTCCAATGCCGACGAATATAGTTTCTGTTTAACCACAATATTTTTACAGCGATCTGTTTACATCCAATAACCTCCTAAATGTGTTTCATCTGAAATTCGTAAACGCACAAATCGACGTGTAAACAAAGTTTTCCGTTATTCCAGAATTAAAAATCCTGGTGGCCGATTCAGTTCGCCATTTCGTTTTGTTTTTGTCTCATTTTAGAATAGAATAGAATAATTTATTTACCAAAAAAAGGAATAGCTACAATTTTATCATTTACTGTGACTTCCACACTAGGCAAAGCCTGTATCGCGGAAGTCCGGTTACTTAAGACAGTTTAACAAAAATGATTCGGCTATTGACATACATTAAAAAGGAAAATCAAAAATGAAATGCTAAATGTAACAAAAATCTAAAAATTTGGGACTATACAATTTTATAAAAGCTAATTAATAAATTTTTAGTACGATAGTCATAGTACATTTTTAGTATTTTGTTACTATAGTCACGTAATCAGGTATCTCACATTACGATACATTCCTCATTTTCGCAAGCTATCAGTACTGTGAAAATATGTAATTATACCCTTCGGGTTTTCGCTCGCTTTGAACAAAACGAGCATAGTATTATCGGATCGTGTCGGATGTCATATAGATAAAACATGTTTTAACAACATCAGTTATGCTGACGACATGGTGTTGCTGGGTCCGTCAAGTGACTCGTTAAGGCAACTCATTTGTGTGTGTGAGGGGTATGCTGTGGAACATGGTCTTAGGTATAACACTAGCAATAGCGAGTTCGTTCTCTTTAAAGCTAGTAAGTACAACCCTACAACAATACCTACGATCATGTTGTGCGGCGTGCCCTTAAAGAGAGTTGAGAGGTTTAAATACCTGGGACGTCATTACGGAGGACCTTAAGGATGACTTGGATCTGGAGAGGGAGAGAAGGGCGATGGCAGTGCGTGGCAATATGCTTGCCCGCAGGTTTGCAAGGTGTAATGAACAGGTCAAGTTGACGCTTTTTAAAGCCTACTGTCAAACGTTCTACACTTGCAGCCTGTGGGTAGCGTTTACTCAGAGGGCATATAACGCACTGAGAGTGCAGTATAACAATATTCTGAGGATGCTCTTGCGGCTGCCCAAGCATTGTAGTGCGTCCGGCATGTTTGCCGAAGTGCGAACTGACGACTTTTTCGCAATCAGACGCAAGCGTGTTGGATCATTGCTCAGGCGAGTGCGTGGCAGCGGCAATAGCCTCCTCAGAGTACTATATACTGTCTGGGAACTATGACTGCCCCATAATTAAATACTGGGTTGAAGTTGCCATCGGCAAGGCTAAGTAAGAGTGTGTGTGTGTGTGTTTTCTTGTGAGTGTGTATACTGTGTATATATATTATGAATCTACTAACATAGTTTGTAAGTTAAAATTGTTACTAATATATCATATGGATCAGTGGTCTGCAATAAATGATTTTTTTTTTTTATTATATCGAACCGTAACACCATATCTTCCGTGATTATATAATAATTACCTACTTACTTATGTACATAAACTCAATATTCACTTGCAAATAACTCATGCAGTCATCATCTTCAGTAACAAAAAGGTCTAAAAAATTAATTCAAGTGAAAAGTCTTAAGAAAGAACGTCAGCATCAATCAGTTTAAACCACCAACGCTAATTGGTCGTCACGGCCAAGATCGTATCAAAATAAAAATTGTTTCAATTGATTTAAAAAAGGAACCAGCCTCCCGTTTTTCGTGGAACTGTTGATATCGAAAATATCCAGATGACAGTGACCGCGAATGTTATATTTAAACTGTCGTCGCCTTCCACAATGTTTTGATTCGCTCTGGTGAGTTTCGAGATGGCTGCGCTCTCATATGCACTGACAGTGTCATCCTATGCGATGTGGATTTGTGAGGTGAAACCTCGAAAATTTGAATTCGCAGCAACTTGGGTATTTGATGTCGTTACATTGATGCATGTATTATAGAATACCAACCCTAAGTCAACGGCATCTAAAATAAGTTTATTCGGGTGCCAATGAACGAGTTTTTTGAGGTCAATTTGGCTTGAACATTTCAGATCAAACTACTGTTCTTAACTATTAGGTATTTATGTAGGTAGTAATTGGTTTCTAAAGAAACCATTCGATTACTATATTTACTTAACATAACAACCAATTCAAAACAAAATTTCTTTATTTACTTCCCTAAATATTTTATTTCAATACCAAGGATTCAGCCGTAACAACGTTGATCTTATTTATCGAGATTCCACTGCAATAGACGTCTCCGCTCCGTCGTGTGACTGCACAGTCTCCGGAGCATATCATTATTTCCGAGCTGCAATTTCCTTCAAACCCACTCTTTGATCTCTAGACTCTACAAAATAATAGCTTTCAAGCCTCGGTTCAAAGCCTCGTGTAGACCAAATGCCTATATGTACATGCATAGTATTGCATAGACACATAATATTATGATATAAAGATACATTCTTCATAATTCTTACCACACAATCTTAAAAGTTAAATATTGTAAAAGTGCTTTCACAAAACACTGTTTAGAATGTACCCATGAACACAAAATTACACGAGAATCGATTTGGAATAATTGTGACCTGTAGAAAAAAATATCCATGGGGTTAAATTTAAGGGTTTTTCTTACTGAGAGAAATTTGCATTGTGAATTTAACAAGTTCGACTTGTTGCGGTTTATCCGTATTCCGTTTGAATCAGCCAAACGTATGTTTAAAACAATATGTGTCAGGTTGTTTTTATAAAATCGACTTGTTGATTCAAATATATTGCCGATTCAAATGACAAGTAGCTTGTTGTTGGAACCAAAGAGCACGTAGGCGCTATTTTTAACCGACTTCAAAAAAGGAGGAGGTTTTTTTTTTTTTTTTTGTATGTATGTTATTCGATATCTCCGAGAATCGTGGACCGATTTTCAAAATTTTTTTTTCATTCGATCAGGTATAACCCCGAGATGGTCCCATTGGCACCAAGTCGGGGTCTGATGATGGGATCTTGGAGAAATCGAGGGAACTCCTCAAATGTTATAGGCACATGTAATGTTTTTAGTGTATTTTTCAAAGGTACACCAGTATTTACGCCTGATGGTGATAACTTTATGTGGCTGAGCTGATGATGGAAGGTCAACTCCTCAATGGTTAGGAGTTAAAGGATAATTCTTTCACTACTGTACATATATTCGGATTGATACATAAAATATCAATAGGAACCACTAAAAATCAACAAATAAATTAACTTTTTAACAAAAAATAAAACCGCCTTCAAAAATAAGCGCGTTACAAAACACGGAGAAACTAAAAAGCAAAAAATAATAAACCTTTGAATTCAGATTTCTTATCGGATTGCAATAATCTAAACATCCAAATTATAAACAAATCAATTATTTTTGGAGTCGGTACCAGCCTGCGTATGGTTGGGTGGTGCAAACAGGAATAGCAAGGCGATGAACAGGTCTGGTACCGACTACAAAAGTAATTGATTTGTTTATAATTTGGATGTTTAGATTATTGCAATCCGATAAGAAATCTGAATTCAAAGGTTTATTATTTTTTGCTTTTTAGTTTCTCCGTGTTTTGTAACGCGCTTATTTTTGAAGGCGGTTTTATTTTTTTAACCAAAAAACTTGTTGAACGAACATGAAATCTGGTTGTATTTTCTCTCAGTGTAGAAGATGAAAGATGCTCCGTATCACTACGTCCGCTTTCTATCTGAAACCCTTCAGGCTTACTTGTACTATTATATATTATGTGATGTTACCTGAGATTTATATATAAAATATGTGGCTAGTCTAAACTTAGCTACAAATGTAGTTGGTATTTATATTTGCTGGAGGGAACCGAAAGTCGAATATTGCAAGGCTAACAAGAGCTAACTTTACAAATTTGTTTCTTCAGTTAACAATCGGCTCTTTTCCAGACAAAATCAAAACAATTTATTTGAAATGTTGTATTTGGGTTGAGGCTCTGTTGGTTTTTAATCAGTGAATATGTAGTCATAGCCGTGGGTTTGAGTAAAATATTCGGTTTCTTCATTTCTTGTTCGTTGTCCGAGTGTGTGGTTGTTTCCGCGTCGCTGGGCACAACCGCGACTATTAAAAGATTGTGGTTAAATATGTTTGTTTATCGGTTTCTATCGATAACTAGATAAATACTACAAGGTATGAGTATCTGGGAGGCAGACAGGCAGATGAATCGCCTGATGCTACAATGTAGTGCGAAAAGGTTTTCCTTCGTATTTTAATGGAAAAATTCGAATTTGTCATGCTAGTGTCGTTCGTATGGTACATATTGTTCTGCGTTGTCAACATGCATCCGTTTGTTTTGTTCATTTTTACTGAACCTTGTATAATGTAAGTATGTATAATATTAATGAAAACACTTTTGAAGCTTGTATTTATACAGCGAAGCGAAATACAAATCATAAATATATTAATATCACCAGCAATATATCTCTTGTCTTTTAATAAATTTGTCATATTCTCGTTGGCATCTGTAGGATCATAAAAGCTTGTATAAATCGTGCAGGGATAGCGAGAGGAAGCGGGCATCTTAACGATATAATTTTGGAGCCGACACTCGACAGAGCGACTTCGGTCGGGTCGGTGAAGGTGCGAGTAATGTTCCCAATATTAAGAAGTCTGTATTTATCGTTTCCTGTTTACCGAGTGTTAATAAAACGTGATGAAAAAGGGAGGACTAATGAAATGTTAAGGTCCTACACCCGTTAGTTATAACTTTTGTGAAGTACCTAACATAATCATCAGAAGAGCGAAGCATCAGAAACATGGCTTTCGTTGTTTTTTTTTATTTGAAAACCTGATACAACACGACGTTTGCTTTTTCTTTCACTTCCATCCAAGTTTAATTTTATGAAGCAACACTGCAACATTCAGTAACTAAATAAGTGATTAGCTTGCTAATACTCATATCACTTATGCGTAGGTGCAACGTTAAATAGTAAACAACATGTATAGGCAACAGGCATTATTACGTGAACAACTAGAAAAACAGATTGTTATTACAAGCAGGAAAATTGGAAAGTTCCGTATTTGAACCGGTGCTCGAGTCCTGCATGCTGACGACACCAGCAGCTATAAGAAGCTGCATAATTAAAAAAAATACGTGTAGATTTTTGATAACATTGGTCTAGAGTTCTTACCGTTTGTTACCTACGGTAAAACCGTTTAAAATATATTGAGGTTACTCTCGTGCTGCTGCTACACAGTTCCTATAATATGCAGCGCCCTTTCCATTGCGTACGCGCAGCGACAAATGTTGGCACACTTCCAGACGCACTTTGTTCCGCATGCGTGAGAATTGCGGCTTTACTATTCGGCAAATCATATTGTATTGGACTGCATATTCAGATCCAATATATTTAGAATCCAAGATATACGAAGAATCTTCCACTGCTATAGTTTTCACCGACGAATAAGTAACTTAGGTAAAAATAATAATTTCACTACAAAGTAAATTATAATATTTGAAGACCTCCTTGTGAGAGTCTTGCCTTGTACATGTACATCATTGAACCAAGGTTTAGTTGATTCAGTCTACTCAATAGTACATTCAACCCCACCAGTAGGGACGCTGCGAGTGTCCTGATGATCATGTCGGAAGGAGTGAATTAGGGGAAGTATTTTGTATTTAAGTTTTAATTGTATTTACTATGATGTCTGATGTTTTTGTTGTATATTTTGTACGTGTTTTTGCTAATAAATGATTAACCCCACCTCACGAAAGGATAGACATAGACATAGACATTCTTTATTGGTAATGAAAATTACAGGTCATAACTTATATCATATCAGATTATTGTACATAAGTAATTACACCTATACACATTATTTACATATCACTTCTGATGCAAAAAAGTCGAAAATGGCCGGTTGTCTGACTTGTCGGTTGTTCTGAATAGTTGCGCACACGGCGATAAAACTTTCACAACAGGATTACGAGTCAATCTGCGCTGACTTACGGGACGCAAATACCCGCATAAACTACATCAATGTAAGTCGGGGTGCTTGCGGTGCTCTTTACGAGCGTTGCCCATATCTCCACATATGTATCAATGTAAATAACAATAACAATGTGCAAGTTGCAAAAAAAATCTCAAAAATGCAAGCATATGCTCGGAAGTTTCTGAAAACTTCATGGAGAATTGAAATCAATTTTCCTTTCAGAAAACTCATAATATTGTACGTCACATACAAATACAATTAATGCAGTAAATACAGTCCTTTTTATTTGTCAAAAACGTTATAGCTAAATGTTTCTTAAATAAATTAATGGCATCACCTAATTTTCATCGAATTTATCACTTTCCATGAACTGTTTGTTCATCTGGAAGTTTCGGCCGGAAGTCCGAGTAAGACGTTGTTTGTCTACTAGTTCTGAACTAATTTACCTAATCTCTACCGAATGAGTCAATACTTATAAAACTGCCCCAATAAGGTTGCTAGAAAAAACTATTTAATTACAGACAGTCCTGAACTAGTAAAGGTAGTAGTAACGCTTAGTATATGTAATTTACATGTTTGCTTACAATAGTTTTACTCGTACCTAATTAATACAATCTTTGTACGAAAAACATTGACTCACTTTTATTTATTTTTATATACAATTCTACCAGCACTACGTAGGTACATACACCAGACATCGATATGTAATTATAATATATATTATAATATGGTACCACATTCCATACGTTTACTAAGACCCATTTCATTTCATAAATTGTGTGGCGGTGACTAAATTCCTGGAAGGGTACTCTTGAGGTACCGTCGTGCAATCTTCTGTAGTAAAACTGAATGAATAAAAAGTAGCTACTACCTAATTAATAAGAACATAATAAGAACAATGAATAAATACCGTTCGTATACCACAGCCACATTCAACGATTTACTCGTCGTCATTACTTCCTGTCATCCCCACAATACCCACTAAACAGGCACTCAAATCGCCACATAAACTATCCAATTAGCGAACTATTCTGCCTTTAATTGGTAGCTGCCATTTCATTTGTAGGAGTAGGAGACAAAGACGTCTCGAGCACCCGCGACACAGTTCCGACACAACGGAACTATTTGTGGCTAAGATCGCGGATCTAGTTCACTAAAACATTCACGGCTAGTATATTAGTATAGTCCTTGTCCTGGGCACAGAGTCTTTTTCGACCTGTCGATTTCATGTACTTGTATAAAATTAAGAGCTACCAAGCATTTAAAATCTACTGATAGAGATATAGAGTGATCAAGTAATTCAACACCGATCAGACAAGATTTCTAGTTTCAACTAAGTAAGATCGCTTTTATTTTGGTCACAATATTATCTACCCACCTTCACAATTGGAAATCTAATAGACAAAGCAGCGATGTCATTGGGTTTAAGCAATGCTGACAAGAAAAACATACTTAACTCATGTAGGTACAAAACTACGGAATTATCTCTATGTTGAAATTGCCCTCATAAAAAAAATCAGACAACAAGAATGTCACTGACACTGGTCAGTAAAACAAGAATTCCTATATTTAAAGTCACACACAGGTCGATTAAATATGTGTACAAAGCGCGAGAGCTTAAAGTGTTATATTACAAGAATTCCTGTAACCGTTTTATTATAAAGACTATCCTTTTCCAGCGTCAACGGTTCCAGCTATAACTTACTCTTTAATTGCCTTGCCTTAAACGACTACCTGTTACAGCTTCGCCTATTTAGTGTCAATCGTGTTGCCGCCTGCTCTTACACACGTGACATTGCATATGAGGGACGGAGAAGGAGTGAAGGCCCTAGATGTCCAGGATTGATTTAATGCATACTACTGGGCAGTTTATGAGATATTCGCTTAGCGGTGAAACGGGTTCGGAGTAACTGTAAAATAGCTCCTACGCATTTAAATACCTACTAGATATTTACTCTAAGATACTATCAATCATGCACCGAGATGTACTTTGATAGCTCCTTATGAAGGCAACGCGCGATAAGTTTTGAGAACTTCAAGATTGTATCACCCAGCGCTGTTAATAGAGAGTTAGTAGAGGTATCCTTTTAGGGGAATATTCAAAAGTCTTTATGAGAACAAGTATGTATTAGAGGAAATTCGTTTTTCCCCTCACTAGCTCGGAAACACGTGTTTTGTCCTTTAATACCAGCGGGTAAAAACGCATTTTATCCACTAGTGGGTAAAGTAATTTGACCTTGAATAAAATCAAATTGACTGCTTTAAAATTGATAAAAGTAGGTGAATCTAGTAATAAAGATGATTTACCACCTGTGGAAATACTGGAAGCAGTGATAAACGCATTTTTTGCGTTGTAGTTTCCTCGCTATAGTGAGGGGAAAAGTTTTGTGTTACACTCGGGTGCAAATGTATTTTACTTCTCGTGTGTTAAAAAACTCGCAAGTTTAGGATTCTATTCTCGAACCACTCGCTTCGCTCGTGGTTCAACTATAGAATCCTTTCACTTGCTCGTTTTTCAATTCCACACTCGGCGTTAAAATACAACTTTGCCCCCTTGTATAACAAATAACTATTAACGCTAAAACTGAAGACTGTAGGTATATAATGCTACCTCTTTTTTATTTATTTATTTGTTAACCTGTTGTGCCCCACTTCTGGGCAAAGGCCTCCCTCTCTTTCTTCTACGCGTCTCGGTTTAAGGCAATGTTTGGCCAATCTTTCGAAAGACGTCAAGATCGTGCCGCCGTCTCCTTCGCGGTCTGCCGTCACGCCGCACTATGTTTGGTGTCCATTCGGTACTTTTCTTCGCCCACAGGTCGTTTGGCATGCGGCAGATGTGTCCGGCCCAGTCCCACTTAGCGGCTGTCAGGGCTACGTCGGCTACTTTGGTTTTGGAGCGCAAGATGGAGTTTCTAATCCTGTCATTCAGTTTGACACCAAGGATGCTGCGCTCCATTGCCCTCTGGCAAACCTTGAAGGAGAGCTTTTGAGCATTAGTCAAAGACCAAGTCTGGGCGCCGTAGATTAGGATCGGAAGAATGCACATTGCACTTACCCATGAGTTTTCGTTTCAGCGATATGCGAATTGCGAAGGTTCCCCTTCATATATTCCTTCATGGACCAATACATGGACCAACTCTTCCAGGCATTTTCGGTGCGTCTTGCGACCTTTTCTTGTGGTGCCTTTTCTGGTCTTTTTTACAAAGTAAAATTTTCCTAGTAAGTACATAGGTAGGTACATGCCGAAGAAAAAATATATCGGTTAAAGTGATACACACTTCCTTTTATGAAGTCAATTAAACTTTAAATTACCAAACTTGATCGATGAGACGATCCACCGGGCATGGATTACAGCATCACTAATATCCGAAGCTACTGGTTCGATTAAGCTTCCATCGGCCAATTTCCGATCCCCAAAACTGAACTAGCTCCAAAAATACTCTTTCAATTGTATCCTGCTTAAAAATTCATTATCGAAATATTTTTTTCACATTACCTACTCGTACCTACGACGTCGGTTAATATTTATTGTACCTATTGTTAATGTGTTAGTAAACATTTCTGCTGACATATACGAGTATGTACTAATAGTACACTTAATGTTAATTATTTTTGTTACCTATGTATGGTAAGTAATTGGTTTTCAAGGTATGATCTCACCGAAAAATCAACTTTAGCAATCACCAACATTTACGGGTAAGTAATACGAGATATAAGAACGTATCGTAGGTATATTACTTACAAAATATACGCTCAACTTTGTATAAGCTTGTTCAGCATAACGTTCACTGGTTATAATGCTCAAAATCGATAATAGCAAATCATCTAATTTCGAAGTGGATAATGTTTATTCTCTATAATATCAGTGTATATAAAGATTAATGTATATAACGTTAAGGATACCTAACAATTATAACATATATTATTCAATTATTCTAACATCAAAAGGTGTAATGTCCATAATATCTAAGATCTATGTTTATAACGTTTGGGATACCTAATATTAATAACATATATTTTTCAATTAATCTAACATCAAAAGGCCTAATGTTCATTCTGTGTGTAAGATTTTAAATGCATAATAACCTAACCTAACCCACTTTCTTAGCAACAGTTTTGTATGGGGGTCGCAGTTCTAACCTAACCTAAACCTACTTTCTTAGCAACAGTTTTGTGTGGGGGTCGCAGTTCTAACCTAACCTAAACCTACTATCTTAGCAACAGTTTTGTATGGGGGTCGCAGTTCTAACCTAACCTAAACCTACTTTCTTAGCAACAGTTTTATGTGGTGGTCGCAGTTCTAACCTAACCTAAACCTACTCTCTTAGCAACAGTTTTGTATGGGGGTCGCAGTTCTAACCTAACCTAAACCTACTTTCTTAGCAACAGTTTTGTGAGGGGATCGCAGTTCTAACCTAACCTAAACCTACTTTCTTAGCAACAGTTTTGTGTGGGGGTCGCAGTTCTAACCTAACCTAGACCTACTTTCTTAGCAACAGTTTTGTGTGGGGGTCGCAGTTCTAACCTAACCTAAACCTACTTTCTTAGCAACAGTTTTGTGTGGGGTCGCAGTTCTAACCTAACCTAAACCTACTTTCTTAGCAACAGTTTTGTATGGGGGCCGCAGTTCTAACCTAACCTAAACCTACTTTCTTAGCAACAGTTTTGTGTGGGGGTCGCAGTTCTAACCTTACCTAAACCTACTTTCTTAGCAACAGTCTTGTGTGGGGGTTGCAGTTCTAACCTAACCTAAACCTATTCCCTTAGCAAAAGTTTTGTATGGGGGTCGCAGTTCTAACCTAACCTAAACCTACTTTCTTAGCAACAGTTTTGTGTGGGGGTCGCAATTCTAACCTAACCTAAACCTACTTTCTTAGCAACAGTTTTGTGTGGGGGTCGCAGTTCTAACCTAACCTAAACCTACTTTCTTAGCAACAGTTAAATGTTATATATGGAGAACGGTATGGTATATATAAACTGATATTAAGCTAATATAATCGTTATATTAAGTAATGTTATTTATGGTGGACGGTATACTTAGTGTATGGTATATAAACTGAAATTAGCTAATTTAAACATTATATTAAGAAATGTTATGCACGGTGAACGGTATACGTAGTGTATGGTATATAAACTGAAATTAAGTAACGTAAACGTTATATTAATAAACGTTATGTAAAACTAATATTATGGCAATTCAGCGTTATTTCTTACAAAATTATTGATGTTGGTGTTATATCTAACGTTCATTATTGCTGCTGAACGTTAGTAACATGAAATTATATATATTAACGTTATATCTCGTGGGACGCACCCACATTTACCAACATTAAGTGAGATGTGGATATTTTGCGTCACTTTATGTGTTCTATACTTTTCTGGTTTCTAGGATTAATTGTCCTTTCTGAGTTTGTTTCCAGGAATAAATGGTTTCTAATTTTTTTCACAGTAAGAAAAAACCCGTATCCGCTTCAGCATCAAGACAATGCAATGCAGTTTCTGTAATGTCGTTTAGTTTGGAGCCTAGAATAAATAAAGAACCTAGAGTAAATAATGAGGACTGCTGGTCTCCATTCAAAGCGCCGTTTCTCACCAGTATTGTAGATATAAGGACAATCATTCCCGGAAACTTTTTCCAAATACGAAACGGTTGGGCGCCTTTTTGTTTGTTTGTTATAATTTTCATTGCTGTTGCGATTAAAATTTATTTCGTAGCACTATTTGTTTCGTAGCACTATTAAAGCAAAGTTACGTCTCGATGATTTTTGCGGTTATATTAAAAATGCACACAAGAAATATATTCCTATACAGCTTTGTCTAGATATGCAGCCTTAACTCTTTTGATTGTCAGCTGCCTAGGTTCGCAGTAGACCGACTGGTCCTATTTACATTTGCTCCGCGGCCCGCCCGCGGCGCGGCTCGGCGCTAGGCTTGTGTCGTTCACGAACTATGAACTGTTAGGAATAAAATCCCATCAATGACCGAAATGAACTGAATCTTTCCGTGCTCCGTGAATCGGTCTTTGCTCATTTAGTTCAGTATAGGATCGGCGAGCGCGAGCGGTGTGGATCAAGAAAGAGTGTGTGACAGCGCCGACCGGGAGCGAGGTATTTAGCAAAGCGACACAAAAACGTCAAGTTTTCATATTAAGCTTCGGTTACTTACAACCTTTCGGCCCGGAATTATTATTGTCTGTGGAATATTCGTATAATTTTGACACTAGTCGGTCCCATTCGTTCTGATCTATCCGACCGTAGTGGTCGCTGGTCTCACCGAACTAAATGAGCAAAGACCTAAAAGAGCGAACTAGTTCGTGGGAGCGATTGAACGAGATCGGAGCGCTCCGATCAACGAACGAAACGGCACAAGCCTACTCGGCGCGGCGACCTGCCTTCACCTTTGCGTGTGCTAAATAGCCTGCACCACCAGTCGACAGAACGTGCTACATGCTTTACAGTACTATGTTACTTACCACTTTTAGTAATAAAGTGTGAGAGTGGCGGTTAAAATTAAACCTTACGGGTAAACATCACAGCGCACCTTAAGGGCAAACGTGTCGATTTACTTGGCATACAGGTTACCAATTTACATAATTAGTAGTTACTAATTAGACACATATAATAAAATAAAATGACTACGTTACGTTTACAATTCTTACGTTTCTACATTTAGACTAAATAAATAAAACATGTGTTACATTGTTATAACAGTATAAGGTAAGTACTTGATCATCAAAAGGTTAGAAACCTCGACCGAAATTTAATTTATTTTTTTAGATACAATGGGAAAAACCGGCCAAGAGCGTGTCGGGCCACACTCAGTGTAGGGTTCCGTAGTTTTCCGTATTTTTCTCAAAAACTACTGAACCTATCAAGTTCAAAACAATTTTCCTAGAAAGTCTTTATAAAGTTCTACTTTTGTAATTTTTTTCATATTTTTTAAACATATGGTTCAAAAGTTAGAGGGGGGGGGACGCACTTTTTTTTCTTTTAGGAGCGATTATTTCCGAAAATATTAATATTATCAAAAAACGATCTTAGTAAACCCTTATTCATTTTTAGGGTTCCGTACCTCAAAAGGAAAAAACGGAACCCTTATAGGATCACTTTGTTGTCCGTCTGTCCGTCCGTCCGTCCGTCTGTCAAGACCCTTTTTCTCAGGAACGCGTGGAGGTATGAAGCTGAAATTTATATCAATTACTCAGGTCTACTGTCCCTTGAAGCTGTGAAAAAATCAAACTTCTAAGCCAACGCAATCAAAAGATACAGCCGTTTATGCCGCAAATTTTCGACACTTGCAAGGGAATCAAAACCTACAGGGTGCTTCCCGTGAACTCAGAATCTTGAAATTTGGTACGAAGCAACGTCTTATAGCATAGATAAAGGAAAAATTACTAAAACCATAAATTTTTAGTTACATCACATAATATATTTTTTTTTAATAATTGTAAACCTTGCAGGTTTGTACGGAACCCTCGGTGCGCGAGTCCGACTCGCACTTGGCCGGTTTTTGAATACCTCGGCTGCCCTACGCAGAAATCAAGTATCTCAATTTTTTCCAAAAAATGGTTTTTTACATCATTCGATTCATTTTTTCAAAATACATCTTTCAGTATTTTTTTGAAATTTTTATAATGTATATTTTTCAAAATACAGAACTTTAAAAAATTCAAGTATTTTTTTTTAACGGGGTATTCTACGCTTAAGTCAAGTATCTACCCTATTTCTATCTTGAAATCGAGTATCTTGCGAAAGATACTTGCAATTCATATTAGATGGCTAAGTTACTTGACTTCAGAGTTGAAATATTGATATTGATTGCGAAGTTACTTGACTTCAGCGTAGAAATATTGATATTTATTGATAAGTTACTTGACTTCAGCGTAGAACTATTGATATTGATTGCGAAGTTACTTGACTTCGGCGTCTATCATTTTGTGATGATGTAAAAAGCGTGCTTGATTACTTATACATGTATTAATTTGGGTTTCAGGTAGAAAATTGTCTTAGTATTAAAAACAACTAGATGTAAACAGTAAAAGCACGAGGAACTTGTCTTATTTAATATGTAACTTCTTTTATACAAAATACGAAAATACATATAACGAACATACTTAATAATTATTGCATGTTGGTTAGTTGATCAATAGGCTACTTGCCTCCTAGTCAAATCAGCTTCTTTTTAAGAACTGTCGAAACGAATTTGAACGACTTGCTAATATGGAACTTATATGAAATTGAATTGAGTGACGTCACGGTCAATTCAGTTACTTTATATATTTCTACCTGACTTATTAAGTAGAAATTGGATTTAAAAATAACTGCTGTCCAAGTTATTTCATAATTATCTGATGCTTTATTTCGTGCAAGGTATAAAATATTTTATTTTAACTACAGTTCCCTATTATTATAATTAAGGAAGACTATAACTTTCATTATTTTTTTCTGTCTTCGAGTATTTAGACACCTACCTACTAAATTAATATTGTGCGTTCCACGGGAAATCGCTTTCGAGGTTTTTTTTTGTTATTTAAATAGTCTCCTACAACGTAAGTAATTGATTAAGTTTAATGAGTATTTTTGAACTCTTCGTGATAGAAAAACCTCTTAAACCTATAATCTTAAGACAACTTGCATTCAAACACAACCAGAGCTTCTTTTCCGTGGATTACTCCAATTTTGCATTTATATTAAAACCTTTTTTACATAAGCATGACATACACTACATTAAAGGCATCTATCTAAAATGTATACATTGTATACATATACTAGCGGTCCGCCCCGGCTGCGCACGGGGCTATCATAAAAATGGTTATAGTAATTTATCCTTAAAAGATAGACATAATTATGCTATTCCGGACTTTTTTGTATGTCTATGAAAGATACATAATTTTGCCATACATTGTTTTGATATAGCTCAAACAGTTTGGGCAGCGTTTTCGATTAAAGCTCTCAGCCAGCAGAATTTTGTCCGACTTGATTAGCAAAAATTGACATATTTCAACCAATTCACACAAGATCTCAACAAATTATATACCAAAACCTTTCCCAAGAATCATTCTATTCATTGGTGAAAACCGCATGAAAATCCCTTTTGTAGTTTTTGTTTTAGATACAGTTAAAAATAACTATTGGTATATGACAAAAATCCAAGTCCTACTTCCTGTCATTCAATCATTGTATAAATACATTCATTCGTTCTCACTCAATCTGTCATTCGTTCATTATCATAATTACTGCTTCACTTGAATACAGAACGTTGAACAGTCAACACGTGTTTTTACTCTGCCGACCCTACCTACACCTATAGGTTATGGGCCCAGGCCACGTGGTTGTTATTAATCCATTTTAAAATAACGTTTAAATACAAATACGTAAAAATGGATCAACGAGCGAAAAGAAATATTCAACCGTTTAATGGCGACCGTTATAGCACGTGGAAGTTCCGCATCAAATCACTTTTAGCTGAACTTCAAGTGTCGTCCGTCATCGAAGAACCAGCTCCAGAAAACCCTGACGCCGTATGGACGCGAAAGAATCTCATCGCTAAAGGCACAATTGTGGAATATCTTGGTGACGCATTTTTAAATTTCGCCCAAGATACGGATTCCGCAAAAACCGTTATTGACAACCTCGATAAAATATACGAACGGCGTAGCTTGGCTACACAATTGGCATTACGTAAGCAGTTATTAAATTTAAAACTGCAACCTGACGTGAATCTTATCCAGCACTTCACAAATTTCGACAGTTTAATCACCGAGTTGATTTCCCTGGCGCCAAACTCGAAGAAATGGATAAAATATCTCATTTATTGCTCACGCTACCTGCTAGTTACGATGGCGTCATTACCGCTTTAGAGACGCTTGGCGAAGATAATTTAAACCTATCGTTCGTTAAAACGCGCCTTTTGGATCAAGAAGTCAAAATTAAGAACGAGACAGTCACTGGATTAAAAGTACTTCACACGGCAAGTGACAAATTCGCATCTCACATCCCATTTCATAAAAGGAAGAGGCAAATGGATTACACGTCGAACTACGTCCCCGATTACAAAAAGAAGAAACCTAACTACTATTCACAGTTCAAGACGAATCAACAGCAATCTAGAAATTCATCGCATCATTTATCAAGAATGTACTGTGATTTTTGTGGAAGACGTAATCACTTCAAGCAAGATTGCCGTTTCTTTAAGAAATCACAAGCATCCAGCAACGCCGGCGGCAGCAGCGCGCAGCAGTCGCAGCAAAACCTCGCCCACGCCGCCGTACCGGAGCAAAACAATGAGGACAGTTTCGCTTTTATGTTCTCTCAATGTAAGTTATCAAAACCTAATCAAAACAGTAATGAAATTACTTTCCTTTTAGATTCTGGAGCCACGGACCACATCGTAAACACACAGGACGTTTTCTCATCATATACGGAATTTACCTCACCTCTCAATATCAATATAGCTAAAAGGGGAGTAACCATACAGTCAACAGGACGAGGTCGCGTTCATGTCTCCACCAACATGGGAATACAAGGTTCCCTCGAAGATGTTTTGTATTCGGCAGAGGCTTCCGATAATTTACTGTCAGTAAGTCGAATGCAAAAAGCAGGTATGGAAATTCTTTTTAATAAGGAAGGCGTTCGTATTTTTCAAAACAATAAGTGTATTATGTCTGGCATTTCTTGCAATAACCTGTCTATGATAACATTTACTATCAATTTGCAAAAGGCGTTGAGTGTAGATGCAAAAAGAAATTCAAATCTATACAATTTATGGCATAAAAGACTTGGTCATATACATAAACAGAAGTTCATTAACCTTAAAAACATGATCGATGATTATTCTGTAATTGATAAAATAATTCCACCTACAGACGAGTTATGCGAGCCATGCATTCTAGGTAAACAATCTCGACTGCCTTTTGCAAAGTCAAAACCAGAACGCACAAACAACAGGCCTTTGTTTATAGTTCACAGTGATGTGTGTGGCCCTATTACACCCACTACATTCGATGATAAAAACTATTTCGTGAATTTCATTGATGATTACACTCATTACACCGTTACCTACTTATTGCATTCGAAATCTGAAGTTTTAAAGTGTTTTCAAGATTATGTTGCCAAGAGTGAAAATCTATTTAATTGTAAGGTAGTTAATTTATACTGCGATAATGGCCGAGAGTATCTGTCAAATGAGTTCAAAGATTATTGTGTAAACAAGGGAATATCATATCATTTAACTGTGCCCTACACACCTGTCCAAAATGCAGTATCCGAACGCATGAATCGTACGTTGACCGAAATGGCTAGAACCATGGTTACAAGTGCGAAGTTGGGTAAACAGTTTTGGGGCGAAGCCGTGTTGACAGCAAATTATTTAATAAACCGGCTACCCACTAAAGCGCTAATTGGCAAAACCCCGTACGAAATGTGGCATGGTATAAAACCGAAAATAAGTCACTTGAGGGTATTTGGCTCCACTGCATATGTCCATAACAAAACTAGAAAGACCAAATTTGACGAAAAATCATTTAAATCAATTTTAATTGGTTATGTGCCTAATGGTTATAAATTATTTAATACTGAAAACAATCAATTTTTAACTGCCAGAGATGTAGTGTTTGACGAGTCAAATTTTGGTGAATCTAGATCAATATGCAGTGATGTGATTCCTAATAAAATCAGCAAGCCGAACAATGAGTCGGTGGAGTTGATAAAGCCAAATAAGCCAATATGCAGCAATAACGAAATTCCCGCCAAAATCGACAAGCCAAATACATCGGCGGAGTCGATAGGCAATACACAAAGTGACGTAAATAACAAGTCACTAAATGACAACAATGTACAGTTACAAAGTGACGGTAGCAACAAGTCACTCGACACCGAAGGTAGTTGTTTACGACGAAGCGATAGAATTCGTAATCTACCCGCTAAAAATTATAAATTAATGAATGACCCAGATTTAGCGGTTTTATCGCTTTGTTCTAAACAACAGTTACCATTACCGGTGCATTTTAATGATATTTTCAATCGGCCAGATACAAATGAGTGGTTAAGTGCTATAAAAAGTGAAATTGATTCATTACGTAGCAATCAAACTTGGTGTCTTGTGGATAAACCTAGTGATGTAAATATTGTAAGTAGTAAATGGGTTTTTACTATTAAAAATAACGAGTTAGGTGAACCGATTAGATATAAAGCCCGATTAGTTGCGCGAGGTTTCAGCCAACAGTATTTAGAAGATTATGACGAAACGTTTGCCCCAGTTGCGCGAATTACTACATTTAGAATGATTTTAGCGTTTGCAAATCAAAATAATTTACTTGTCCATCATATGGACGTGAAAACTGCATTTTTAAATGGCATTTTAAAGGAGGATATCTATATGCAGGTACCTGAAGGTATTTCTAGCAAGTCTAATCAGGTGTGTAAATTAAATAAAACACTATACGGCTTGAAACAGTCTTCGCGGTGCTGGTACGAACGTTTCGATCAGGCAATTAAGGGCATGGGTTTTGAAAGCTCGAAAGTTGACCCATGTTTGTACATATTGAATAAAAATTCGATTGATTTGAATGTGTACATAGTTTTATACGTTGATGATCTGTTAATAGTAACAAAATGTGTACAAACCATGCAGCAACTTAAGAACTGTCTAATGAAACAGTTTCAAATGACTGATTTAAATGATATTAAATTGTTCCTTGGCATACGAGTTGACAGAACCAAAGACAAAATAACTTTGGACCAATCAACATATCTACAAAATGTTTTAAACAAATTTTCCATGAGTGATTGTAATCCCTCAAAATCACCTTTTCCAAATAAATTAAACTATGACGCATTGAATAGTGATGAACAGTATGATGCACCTAGTAGACAAGTCATAGGTTGTTTAATGTACGCAATGCTTTGTACGCGTCCTGATTTGTGCGCGGCGGTTAATATTTTAAGCAGATTTCAAAGTAAAGGCAATGAGGAATTATGGAAATGTTTAAAACATCTTTTAAGATATGTAAAAGGAACTTTAAATCTTAAATTGACTTATCATAAATGTGATTACAAACAGCTATTGACTGGTTTTGCGGATTCTGATTGGGGAGGCGACGAAACGGATAGAAAAAGTACAACAGGATATTTATTTCAAATGTTCGATAATTGTACAATTTCGTGGTGCACACGGAAACAAAATACAGTGGCCGTTTCCTCAACAGAAGCCGAATATATGGGTTTATTTGAAGCTGTAAAAGAGGCTATATGGGTAAAATCGTTACTTAGTAGCATATACATACAAGTGACTAAGCCCATACTTATTTATGAAGACAACAATAGTTGCATTAGCATTGCTAATAATCCCACAAATCACAAAAAGTCAAAGCATATCGATATAAAATATCATTTTACTCGTGAACAAATTAATAATAAGGTAATAATGCTAGAACATATTTCCACAGGAAACCAACTAGCAGATATGTTCACGAAGGCAATTCCGATGACCAAGTTTCACGAATTAAGAGTTAAATTAAATTTGATTTAATTAAATAATAATTGCATAAATGTAATTTGATTGCATGAGATAATGATTAATGTTTTAAATGCAATGTATGTTAAGCTTGGATTATAATAGTCTTAAATTTGATTTGAGTTTATATTAAATGTATAAAATACTTGAATTTTTGAGGGGGACTATTGGTATATGACAAAAATCCAAGTCCTACTTCCTGTCATTCAATCATTGTATAAATACATTCATTCGTTCTCACTCAATCTGTCATTCGTTCATTATCATAATTACTGCTTCACTTGAATACAGAACGTTGAACAGTCAACACGTGTTTTTACTCTGCCGACCCTACCTACACCTATAATAACAAGCCTACCAAAGCTAAATGAAAACAGTTCAAGATACTTGCTTTCTTGTAGAAAAGCTTTAAAATTTTCTTATCGCATTCTACGCAGAAAGCTGTTTTTGTATTTTAAAATGATTGTGCTAATAATTTTGAAAAAATAATTATAGTACACTATTAATGATATCTAGTATAATAAAGTTCGTCTGTTTCAAAGGCTATCAATTGATTAATAAGCATGTAATCATGAAAAATAAAAAAAAATCGTTTTTTCGCTCTACTGTAAAATTTGACAAAACCCAGATACTTGATTTCTGTTTAGGGCAGCCGACCTATCCAACAATATATCACACGTTGGGGTTGGAATGAAAAAAAAATATCAGCCCCCACTTTACATGTAGGGGGGGTATCCTAATAAAACATTTTTTTTCATTTTTTATTTTTGCACTTTGTCGGCGTGATTGATATACATATTGGTACTAAATTTCAGCTTTCTAGTGCTAACGGTTACTGAGATTATCCGCGGACGGACGGACGGACGGACGGACGGACGGACGGACGGACGGACGGACGGACGGACGGACGGACGGACGGACGGACGGACAGACGGACAGACAGACAGACAGACAGACAGACAGACATGGCGAAACTATAAGGGTTCCTAGTTGACTACGGAACCCTAAAAAGCACTTTGATAAGAAAACACGTGTAATCCAAGGATGTTTCCCTTTATGCTAAAGTGCGTCCTAAGCTCACAATTACGACTTTTCACTTATTATTAGAAGGTCGTTCCATAATTATATGAGATCCAAAGTATTTAGACCACGAGATGCTTGGAATTTGTATAGTTAGTAGTTAGTATACATTTAGAAATAGACTCCAATTAATAGTACATTACTACAGAGGCCGGGACAAAGGCAACCCCATTTCCCGCCGAGGTATGTATAGTGCTTTTCTCAAACATGGTATGAAATAAATAAAGTCTACTGAAAATAGTAACTTTGGATGGCTGTATCTCCTAAACGGTGCGTCGTAGCGCAAAAATAATCGAATTTTCGTTCCCCTTTGATGCCCCGTATACGCTTATAAAAAAACAAAAAGTTAAAAAAAAAACGAAAAAAAAACGAAAAAAATTTTTTTTGTATGAAAACGCACCCAAAATCAAATATTGTCTAGGGCCCGTACCAGTTGCAGTCGGCACGTCTATAAAGCCCCTTATAGTTTTTTTTTAATTGGCTAAATACCTGGATGTTATGTCACAATCATCTGTGTTTGGAAATTAAAAAAGAGGACTTTGCCGGCCTTGGCCTGCAAGGTTTGTATGAAATTCCATTATCTATCAATCGTCTTAGCCGCACCTGCAACGTCATACTTCGCTGCCAATTATAAGGCACATAACATCAATATTTCATACCATGTTTGAGAAAAGATTGTTACAAACTGACGAGTGTTCATATAAGAGTAATTTTACCCATATCACACATAGAAAGTTTCAAACTTTATAAGTAGGGTAAAGGCGCCGATAGCCGGACCAAAGAGTATAATATATGATCCTGACTTTTATTTTTTTCTATGGAATGTGCGGAGATTGATATTGATTACAGTTACTTACTGCATCTGGAAAAAAAATACCGGGTGACGGTAGATAAGTGCCGATTTTTATCTATCTGTATCTGTGATTTACTATAAACTTTATTAACTAATAAGCTGTGAAATTATGTGCTGTGATCTCTAATAAAATATACTGTGTTGAAAATTCTGGTGTTACAATGCTCTATCTATTATAAAAGTGTGTACTTTAAACTATATATTTCCTTTAAAAAAATTCAAACCTTGTTTTATTTGAGTCACCTTTTAAAACAGTCCACTGACTGACAAAATCTAATATTCTTTCTAAACTTGCCAAAGTCCAAGCACAAAATAAAAAAATATGTGTCCTAAACAGTCTTAGAGTTACAAGCCAAAAAAAAAACAAAAGTAAATGCTTTCCCGCTCTAAGCTAAATATAAAATCTAGTAACACAATGATAAAGCTCTGGCAAATGTGAAAGTCAGTGTAACTACTTTTATTCAAAAACCCCTAGTAAACAATTGCTTACAAGTACAGGCAACCTTTAGGTTTTCAAAAAAAAATATTGTAAAATGTTCAAAATTATAATAAAAGTTTCAAGGCGACACAAATTATATTAAATACACACAAAATTATTCAAATTTCCAACTATGGAAGTCAATGCACACTAACACGTGTTCAAACTTTCTTTGACACTTGTATAACCTCAAAAATGATTACGTAATCACTAAACTTTCTCCTTTCTAAATATATAAAAAATGTGCAGGAAATCAACATAAATGCATATAAATAATAGCACAAAAGGAATATTTCATAGTCTAAGAGCAAGCAGCAAAAACAAAAGGTGAGTCATACAAAAAATTTCTAAATATTTCTCTGGTACCAAATTTCCACAAATTCCTTCAGCAAGCTTTTAAATTCAAAACTTTGGGCGCCAATTATCTCAGAGTGCCTTACTGGTAAATAAACTTAAAGCTCCGGCTGTACAAAATTAAGGACACAAGTGATAATAATAGAAAAAAAAATACTAAAATTGAAAATAATAAAAACGGTGTCGAAATAAGCTTGCTAGGGGAAGTATATGGTGGAGATAAATAATTTAAGATTGTCTTTATTTTATAACATTTATTTATAAAGAGTATATTCTTGCCAAAGTGTGTTGTTAAATTGGTTCTTAATTTACTTACTGCGCTAACTGTGTGAAAACTGACCTATAATTCTCTTGTTCGACACCAATGAAATGTACAGAGCTCAGCGGGAAGCTAGGTCGCTTTAAGAGGGTCCAGGAAAAGGTTTCTTACAACCATTTATTCTACAAAACTAAATATGAATTTACCTAAAGTTATGCACCAGAATTCTCAAAATAAATGAAATCAGAAATTACTTTACACAGAAATTAAAAACCTGAATTACACAGCACTACCGGCAGGAAACGGGCAGGAGACACACCTTGTCAGGGATGAGCCGGCTGCTCCCCGGACTCCGGTGCTGACGCCCCCTCGCCACGTGGACAGGGCTGACCCTTCCATACGAAAACAAGGTCCAAAGGCACCTTGCGCCAGTAACGCCAAAGAAAGTTTCCTTGCACATCAAAATTGTAAAAGTTCTTGTTTAATTCTTTAACTCTCTTTAATTCTTTACTTCTGCCCGACTCCTATGAAACAAATAAATTGGTCACATTAGTCGAGTGCCCTCACACACTGTGATAGACTAAACAAAAAATGTAAGCGAGCTCACCGGAGACCTGCAGACTGCAGACCGAGGATCTCCACGGAGCACTCCCACCCTTAGCATGTTTCTGCCAGCTGGAAATAAACCAATTTATGGTTAAGAATATCTCCACGTTTCACGCCATGGAAACATCAAAAGCTCACAATGAAATCTACTTACTCAGACTGACAGAATGCACCACACAAAATATGGAACGCCACGGCAGCACGTGGCATGCCGGGCTCCAGGGCCTTATATGGCCGTCCGATCACTATTCAAGAGGATCTCGTCACAGAAAGAACGGCGCACTGAATGATCTCGAATTTAAAGGACCCAAAACAAAAGCCGGGTGGCAAACGAATAAACAATAAAATACTCTAATTCATTAAATGAAAATTACTCCAGTTTCTGTATCAGACCTTGAAGTAAACAAAACCTAACAAATGTCATTCCAGAACAGCCTTAAAAAACCTATGATAACATTTGTTATCATGTTTCTAAAATATTATATTTTCCAAAAATCAATACCTAAACAATATCAAAATAATATAAAGTTTTTCTGGAATGACAGCCAAAATACCTACAATTTCGAATAATACTTGTTGTATGGCAACCCTACAACAGATAAACATAAATATGTGCATTTGAAGTGCAACAGATAATGCAATGAACGAGAAGGAAGTGTTTCATTCAAAAATTAAATTTATCCAAAATATTTAATTACGAGTATCAAAAAATCTGCTACGTTACAACTAAATAAAACGATATTGCACAAGCATATTTTAATTTTGACTTTAATACCTCTTTTTAACTGATACGCTCACAAAAAGCTGTGTAAGCTATTTATCTTGCGACAAAATAATCCACCGACGCGTGTATGTATATGTTAAGGCTGTGGACTCGACACAAGCGACACATCAAGGCAAACATCAAATTAAGGACATTCATACATTGATATCGACCAAATGAATGAATGACTTTGGCTTGTTCGCCGCTTGTAGAAAGAGAGAATATTGGAGTTTGTTCTTGTATTTCTTGATGCAAGCTGAAAAGCCTCATCAATATCTCAGATCTGTAGGTCTGGTAGCCGGTTAGTGGGGCAAGCAACCTATATTCTTTTAAAGATTGTACCCAGGCCCTTTCTTAAACACTGAGCTTGTCTACTTGTACAATTACCCTGTCTAGTAGGCGTAAAGAGCCCGGCGGGCGTAGGCAAAGGTTAGCGTGGGGTGCTGACAAGCGGCCATAATCACCGCAATAACTTACACACTTAATACCTGTCTGCTTCGTGTCGGCTTTTACAGGCGGTGAACTTTTGATCTTTAGGTCTAGGTGATAGGAAGCATACGAGCAGACAGGTTGCCTGATGATAAGCGATTACTGCCGCCCATGGACACCTGCGTTCGTAGCCGAATGCACAAACGCTCACGAACCGAAACGCTCATAGATATATCTATCTCTATCGCTCTTGCGTATTGGCACGACAGAGCCAGACTACCTTTCGAGGCGTTTCGTTTTCGTTTCGTGTCGTAGAAATGCCATTCGGCTACGGAGCCTGAAACACCAGAGGGTTGGAGGTGCGTTGCCGGCCTTTAAAATAAGTCTTACGCTCTTTTTTGAAGGTTTGTAGGTCGTATCGGTCTGGAAATGCGTCAGGCGACAGTTCATTCCACTGTTTAGCTGTGCGAGGCAGTTAAGGACATGCCAGCCAGTGATGGATAGGCACGCAGGCTGAAATTTTAATTCGGAGGTATAAAATAAGGAAGTTGGATGATAACTGTTGTGACGATGAAGGTGACAATAGGAAATGGGTATTCTGCAATAAAACAACGTAAACTACACACACGTTTTAAGTAGTTACCTTTGGTACGAATAGTCAAAATTATTAGGTAAGTGCCAGGCAATTAATAAAATATGAGCTCAACCGAGCTTGCTTATACCGCTGACGATACGAGTGGGCTAATTGCCCTTTGTAAGCCCCGCCGCCCGCGCCGTTGGGCGGACAAGACACTAATCACACCTAAACGTAGGCCTTGAACCGCCATAGAACTTATAAAACTTTTGAGGTGAAGGATGTCGTGATATTGAGTAAATTGTTCTAAACATATTGTTTGATTATCCACTTAGAGGTAATTCTAGAAGTCTGGGAACCTCACCTTCCATTCCATTTATTCGATAAAAATGTGGTGGTTTGGTATGATTTTGTAAAGTAGTTTGTGCAATTTAGGCGCATTTTTGCAAATATTTTTAAAATCTTCCTGTGAATTGCGAAACCGACGAAACGACGTAGTTTTTTATAAAACTAAGAATAGATAGCAAAAATAGATTATCAAATTTTTACAAGTCTCCGAGCTCATATAACCTGGCAACATTCAAATCAAGAGTGAACAGGCATCTTCTCATCGAGCTCACTCCATTGTTAGACCACGTTCTAGTCTGTGGGCAAGAGTAAGCCCATTATAATAATAAAATAAAAAATCTATATAAGTTACCATTAAAGCATAATATTTTAAACATAAGTACGTATATCTGAGGGATGTCTGAAATATTCCATTTTCATCTTTATCATGAGCTAGCTGGGTCGTTGCCCTTTCTGCAGCATCACTTGGGCAAGCCTTCCGGACTCTCTCCAAGCGTTCAAGTAGGTACCTACAAGATATATTAGGAAGACAAACTGTGTAATAAAGTAAATTAAATTAAACACGCACTGCGAGTAAGTATAGTTTAACTAGAATTAATTATGCTTTGCGACGGAAAACGAGCATAAATAAGCTTAATATTCTTCAATTAAACATAATTCTGCAACAGGAACAACGCTTTATCTAATTATACGCAGAATTGCCAGGCACCAGAGCATATAACTAGTTACAGTAGCCTATCTTGTAGATCGGTTACTGGGTCTTTTGGGAGCGTGGGGTCAGTGTCAACTAATTCCATTGAAAGAAGTCCGGTTTCTTCACAAAGTGTTTCTTCAGAAAATGGGACCGGCAATAGGCTACTTGCCTCCTAGTTAAATCAGCTTCTTTTTAAGAACTGTCAAAACGAATTTGAACGACTTGCTAATATGGAATTTATATGAAATCGAATTGAGTGACGTCACGGTCATATCAGTTACTTTATATATTTCTACCTGACTTATTAAATAGAAATTGGATTTAAAAATAACATCTCTCCATGTTTTTCTTATAAAAAAATATCTGATGCTTTTTATTTCGTACGTGGCATAAAATATTGTATTGTAACTACAGTCAAGTTCCCTATTATGAAAACATTCCACTTAGTTAAGTTTCCATTCGGATTTTTCACCTTGGGGTAGGTGAGAGTGAGAATGTGAGAGTTAGGAATCGAAAATTTATTTGTGTGTTCCGTCTCTGACCGTATTGATTTGATGACAGCAAGATTTAATTTTGTTTTAATCTCGGGTTTAGTTGTCAAATTAGGGACGTTGCGCTTTAGCGACATAACAAGTCAACCGATTTGTTATACAGGGTGTTTGGTCCATCGTTTGCCAAATTAATATGATGGATAGGTGGGGTCGTTCCCTATCTCACCACGCTTTCTAACATTTTTTTTAATGACGTGCATTTTTTCTGATTTTTTTGTTTTTTTGAGAAAAAAATCAGGACCAACTCGTTTAAAATTCAATTTAAAAAAAAATTAAGTGCTAGAGACATGCAATTGTTATTTCATCGTGATGTGCAACGTTGCACTGCTTTATTAAAGTCAATATTTTGGACATCTAACGCTTTTTTTTATTGGCCCTCGAAGATTTTACAGCATGTAAAAAATTTGCTAATGGTCAACTTTGATTTGCAATGAAAAAAAAACTAAAAAAGCTCACGTTCTTAAAATTCATTCACTAAATTGTGTCCTCTGTCTAATGATGTAAAATAATCCAAGAAAACCTTTCATGAACCCGATTTTTCCGCGGTTATTGTAACGGACGCGACAGGCAAATCATCGTTGCCCAAACTATGAAGCCTCTTTTTTGAAATCCAGTAAGTAGTAAGCTGGTGTGTGTAACACTTCGTTCTTTTATAAATTGAATTTTAAACGAGTTGGTCCTGATTTTTTTCTCAAAACAACAAAAAAATCAGAAAAAAATGCACGTCAGTCAAAAACATTTTTAGAAAGGGTGGTGAAATAGGGAACGACCCCACCTATCCACCATATTAATTTGGCAAACGATGAACCAAACACCCTGTATACCTCTCAATTGATAGTTTCTAAGCCCGAAAAACTGTAAAACTGCATCTAACAATACAGCGTAGACTACTCTCACTGTCCCTATGTTACGGTTGACTCTTTCTATGTATACAGAGAAGAAAGAGAGCAAAGGCCATACGTTTTGAATACGGATACTACACGGTCATTCTGCGGAGGGTATCACATGGTAATGATGGTAATTGTTAATTTGTCGAGAGCGGACTTTGCCACTTGGGAACCGTCGCTTCGCAAACCTGTGTCAATGTGTACGTAGAGCGGCATATTATTCATTATGATTTTTAAGCATAATTTATAAAAAAAATAGTTAATCCGTAGAACTACGTTGTTGATCGGGTCAAATATTAATTATTCACTATAATTATCCTTAATTTAACAGTTCTAGGCTTAGAATAAATTTAAAAGTGGAAAATGTCTGGGTGAGACTTGAACTCATGGCCTCTGGATAGATACTCCAGCGCTCTGCCAACTGAGCAACCAAGACTTCAACCACGGCACCGAAATTTTCCACTACTAAGGTCAATGGGACCCGTAGCGACATCTACCGTAAGAGTGTTAAACTTAAACAAAACAAAAAAGAATGAAAATATTGAAGAGCATGAACGTAAAATAAATGATACTTTAAAAAATGTTATAAAATGGTTAGAAGCACATAATCTGCAAATTAATATCAGTAAAACTAATTATATACAATTCAGCTCAAAACTTAGCGATAGTATTGAAATGAATGTACACTACAGAAATGAGACAATTAAAGAAATGCAAAGTGTAAGCTTTTTAGGAATAGTTTTAGATAAATATTTAGACTGGCAAGCACAATTAGAAAAGATTCGATGTAAACTTAACAGATTTGTTTATGTACTTCGCAAGTTAAGACGAGCATCAGGTTTACATACAGCGTTAATCGCATACCGGTATGTTAGTTCTGTGTTGAGATATGGGCTTATTTTGTGGGGAAATTGTATGAATTTTAATACTGCATTTGTAGCGCAGAAAAAATGTATACGTGCTGTTTGTAATCTAGCCCCCTACAAAACATGCAAGCCATCCTTCAAAAAACTTAAGCTCTTACCGCTGCCAAGTCTATATATTTTAGAAATGTGCATGTTTGTAAAGAGGCATATGTATTTATTTACAACAGCTGAAAGCGCCTCTACTAGAAACCAACGTGATCCTGGAAGACTAGTACATAATTATGTTCCCAGGACAGCATTATATTCCAATCACTGTTTTGTCATGTGTATGAAAGTTTTTAATAAGTTACCAAAATCTTTAAGAGAGCTACCTGTACATAGATTTAGAAATAAGTTGATGCAGTTGCTGACTAAAAAGAGCTATTACAGTGTAAAAGATTTCCTCTTTGAAGATATACAGATAGAATAGTAGTTAATTTAAGATTTTTGCATGCTAGTACAACCTGTATAGTACAAATAGCAGAATAAGCAACCAAATGTCACCTACCAACTAAGACACTAATGTACCTACTTATTCTTCGCAAATAAACTTACTTACTTACTTACTTACTTCTTAAACGGCAACCGGAGTTCCAAGTCATATTGGAAATTCACCAGTTACGATGCGCTAACCATGCTAAATTTTTAACTTCTGATTAGCAGAAACGTCTGCAATCGATGCCACTAGGCTTAGAATAAATTTAAAGTTTAGTTCAAGTCTCACCCAATGCAGACATTTTCCACTTTTAAATTTATTCTAAGCCTAGTGGCATCGATTGCAGACGTTTCTGCTAATCAGAAGTTAAAAATTTAATAGTTCTAAATCACACACGTGTAGTTATCACTTATTTGAATCTAAGCCGAAATAAACCAATCAATATCATGACTGGTGAGCCAGGGTTGACAGCGGCTATTCCGTACCCATTAGCCGGACAAGACAAGCGCTTTAGCAGGAAGGACTGCCAGCCCTGGGAATCGATCCGGCCTGCAAATGGGCTGGAAATGGACTGGAAATTATACATGACCTTTAGGGAGTTTTGAGGTTCAGGATAATACTATCAATATACTCATGGCGATTATGTCACGTATCTGACACTTTGAACCGAAATAAACCGATCAATGTCGCGGTTCTTCAGCTAGCTAGCTAACCATTAGTTTAGGTATTACAATACAATACAATACAATACAATACAATACAATACAATACAATACAATACAATACAAATACTCTTAATTGCACACCTCAATACACGAAACAACATAGCAAGTATAAACAACAACTTAAGAGGTAAAACAAGAGGCGGATTACCTAATTAGTTTAGGCACAATTTGCATGTTAGATAATAAAAGTTAATATAGATAATAAGTAGATATAAGTTATACATTGCACGCCTGTGTCGGGTAACTTTTGGGACTATATAATATACATTATACATACCTGTTAACTTTTGTACACAGTTTGTCAATAAAGTGTTTCTATTCTATTCTATTCGAGGGTTGCCGTTAGCGTTTTGGTAGGAAGGTCTACGCCGCTAACCCTGGGATTACAACCGGACAGTAAATGGACTGAAAGTTAACCTAGTTGTTTTCGGCACCTTTGAATACTTTTATAAACAGATTAAATGTTATTGCCTTTGGTGATCCCGCTACCATTCCTCCAATTGGAACGAACTTACTTATAAATCTAAAATCGGGACAAGCACTAAACGCTTTTAGCTAAGCAAGTTTTAATTGAATCATCCGAATAGCGCAGGCTTTAAATAGCCTTTAAATAGGTTAGTCAGTGTAGGAAATAATAATTTCATAATTTCTTTATTGCATCCATGGTTACATCTAGGTGTTACATATTTATATTGGTTTCACATGGACCCTGACAGGGTACAGCAAGTTTTAAATCTAAATTATGCTAGGTATTGAATCGATTACAATATTACAATATTGAATATTGAATAAAGTGCTGTCTATAGTTAACTGCCTATTTCTGTAACATGGAATGCAAAAATGTTGCTAAATATCGTAGGATTTGTAGGTTTTGTCGCCGATTGTTCATTTTATCACATAAATAAAACCCACTGCTATATATAGTAGAGAGATATAGCCTTGGGGGTCATAATAATTACCACAGAACCGAAGTTTGGTTTTTTTAGTTCTTTGTGTGTGTCTTTTTGACATACTAAAAATATAGTAACTTATATTTATGTAAAATGCGTTTTTTCGACCGCCAAAAGTTGTATGAAAAATTACTATGGAAAAAAAATCCTAAAATTTAAAAATCGTCTCTGGTATCAACTTATGGGGAATTAGGCGGCAAATTTTTTTATAGCGTTGATGTTTAGCAAAACTATAAATATTTTTCACTATTTTGGTAAAATAAAAAATGATAAAAATCATAAATTTGATGAAAGGAAGTAATTAAAACATAAATTTCAGCAATGTAATTTTTTTCATATGTCCCACACCATGGTAAATATTTATATCGAACACGAGAGAAAACCAAAACCTAATAATCATCGGTTTTTCTAGTCATAAATCTGCGCATCCACACACCCTGGACCCGTATATGGTCGCACACTGCGGCTTCTTCTTCTTCAATCTAGCGTTTTCCCGGCCTAGCGCCAGGGTCCGCTTTCCTACTCAGTCTTCTCCACTTTGCCCGGTCTTCAGCATACTTAGACGTGAGATTGTTCTCTTGTATGTCCGCTCCCACGACGTCCAGCCAGCGCTTCTTTGGGCTACCGGGGCCGCGTGACTTAGAGCCTTGGACAGCGAGATTAAGGCATCTGTTTTCGATGTAGGCTTAGGAGGATTTTTCTCCCGCGGACGCGCGTTATCCTGCGAGCTAGCTGAGGACTGTTAAGGGTGCCTTTCCACCAGAGATGTGTTATGGATGCTTCTGATATCCACAATCAGCTTAGTCGAACCCGTTCCTACTAGCGCTACGCTTTGTGAACAGTGAACATGATTGGTGGATATCAAACACGAACGTTGCGCATCTCTAGTGGAAAGGTACCCTAAAGGGCCAGCAACGCGCATGTGGAGGCTCTAGATTGGCAGGCGTCATAGGCTACCGTAACTGTTAATCACCAGGCGGATCGTACCCGTATTTACCATGGTGTGGGACATATGAAAAAAATTACATTGCTGAAATTTATGTTTTAATTACTTCCTTTCATCAAATTTATGATTTTTATCATTTTTTATTTTACCAAAATAGTGAAAAATATTTATATTTTTGCTAAACATCAACGCTATAAAAAAATTTGCCGCCTAATTCCCCATAAGTTGATACCAGAGACGATTTTTAAATTTTAGGATTTTTTTTCCATAGTAATTTTTCATACAACTTTTGGCGGTCGAAAAAACGCATTTTGCATAAATATAATTTACTATATTTTTAGTATGTCAAAAAGACACACATAAAGAACTAAAAAAACCAAACTTCGGTTCTGTGGGAATTATTATGACCCCCCCCCATACAAATTCTCATTCCACTCCTCTACTACTAATATAATATTACCATAACATTTACATATATACTTTCACATTAACGTGAAGTTTTAACTACTTGAACCATATTTCGAAATCGCAACGAATAATAAATAAAATAATAATAAATAATAAACATTGGGGGACACCTTACACAAATCAACCTATTAGCCCCAAGCTAAGCAAAGACAAACTAAACTAAACTAAGAAAAAGAAAAAAAGAAGAAGAAAAGTTAAATAAAAGTTAGTATGCATCATTTGCATATATGTAACTGCAAATTGTTGTAGTAGGATTACTTTAAACATCTAATAGGTATATAAATAAGCTTTTGTACCAATTGTACCATAAACAAGAAATAATTGAACTTTGATAGGTGTGCAATAAGTATTTGGCCGGAGTAGGGTAGGTTGGTCGTATGTGGCGCCCGCATCGCATCAGCATTAGAGTTTGCATTATCCGACGGATTTTTAATATTCGAATAATTCGGATAATACAATTTTTATTATTCGAATATTCGAATAATTCGGATAATTTCGGATAATTTATTAAATGGAACAAAATTAATGTTACAGGTGCGTATAAGCGTGGAATTGATAACGGCTGAGATAGATGAGCGCCATAATGCGAAATTTACCTACATTTTTATTTATTTTTTGCGTAAATCAGCAAACTGTAGAAATTAAAACACACCTAGCTCTCTATCTTTAGTTATATGCCTAGAATCTTGCAATCAGATAGTGAGCTGTCGATATAAGACAGTTAGTATTAGTGATTAGTTAGGTGTTAGGTATAACGAGAAGTTTTTCTGACAACACCTTGGAAATGGATGGTAGAGAGAATGGCTTGTGTAGAGTGGAACGTGAGACAACATCATTGGATATGATGATGGTTATAGGCGATACAGCGTTGTCATATTATCCGTTCCGATATCGGATATAGGAAGGATGTCAAAGGCAAAAAAATCAAAGATGTTGCCTTGAATGATTTCGAGAATGTATAGGAGTCGGTCCTTCGCTCGATCGGATCGGATACTCATCTTATCTTAAATCTGCGGGGCCCTTCCGGATACACTTCGACCCATCGGGATCTTTTGTGCAATTACCCTCTTAGATCTTAAGATCCTTCAGCTATTCAGGAGCTTCTCGACCATCTCCACGTATCGGATGATGAGGCTTATGGGTAGCTCTCTGATGTCCTTTGGTACTAGGTAGCCTGCTCCAAAGTTCTTCATTCTTTGTCTGGCGAGGGCGTGACATTCACACATTAGATGTCTGACGGTCTCTTCCTCTTCGCCGCACATGCGACAATCTGTGTAGTCAGCGTGTCCCATCTTGGCCAACATTCCTTTGATCCCGTAATGGCCTGTGAACACCCCCGTTATAATTTGGAGTTGTCTTTTGCCTAGCTTTCCTAGCTTTTTGCTCCATCCAGATTCTACCCTCCGCATAAAGAGCTTTGAATGCTTCAGACCTACCAGGGCATCCCACTCTTTTTGTTGATTAGCCTTTGTATGGTCCTTCATAGCCGTTTTAATGGTTCCTTGTGACGTTGTCTTCCGACCTGGCCTTGGCAAGTTCATCAGCATTTTCATTGCCAATGAAGCCTTCGTGCCCCGGTATCCATACCAGTTGGATCTTGTTTTGCCTTCCAAGCTTGTTAAGAGCTTGGATGCCGTTTAATACCAGTCAAGAGTCACCTCTGGGCGATGTGAAGGCTTTGAGTGCCGCCTGACTGTCGCTGAGTATATAGATATTCTTTCCTTGGGTTTGTCTAACTATATTCTTATGTACACAGGTAATTATTGCGTATGTCTCGGCTTAAAAGACAGTGGCATAATTGCCCATGCTGATACTACCACTGTAGTCACTAGTCATTTGCATAAATGCCTACGCCCGTACCAGATGCCATCTAGGACCGGATCGGATACTTAATATAAAAGGTTGAAAACTCTTTTCGTAGGCTCTAAACAAAAGCGTCCTGGTTAGGGTCTTAGAACAGGAATGAGCAACTGAGCATAGGTACTCGTTCAAAACAGAATAACCAAAAAAAGAGAAGACCAATTAGTCGAAGACACTTCCTATCCAGGTGTGGATCATTTTAGACTTTAGTTGCACAGTGGCTGGTACAAAAGTACCAATGGAAGGGGAAAGGCGATAAATAAGTATTGTACCACCAACATAAAATATACAAGACATAAAATTTAAAAAAATGAAGAAGGAGGAGGTACAAAGGCGAACTTATTTAAATATTCAAATCCAAAACGCCTCAAATTGCTCGGCAGCAATTTGATGGGTTTTTTAGTTTCCAAGCTGATCAGTAGATCGACTAAGATTTCAAAGTATAAGTAGTAATTAGACCGATTTTTGTGTATGAATGTAACTAAGGACTTAAAAGGAAAATGCCTTATATTTCTTAGTGAAGCGGAGGGAATTCTGGCGTACTAAATTGCCATGGAACTGATAACAGCTAAATTCGGAGTGAGGCGCTAAATTTCAATTTCAAAAAAACAAGGGACCAGGAAATCTAGGTATAAATCTCCCTTATTAAGTACGGTTTTACAGATAACTTCACGTTAGCTATTAGCAGTATTGAAAGTAGGTTGGGGTAACGTTTTCATATTAAAAAATAATACTTGAACGTTTTTCTGTTTTTTTTTTTAAATCATCCAATTAATCGAATATTTGATAAGAACTGAGTGCGTGGGGTGAGGCATTCTGCTTACTTCTTGTCCACTAATGATTTCTTTGTTTTGTAAATATTAGTTTGATTTTGAAGATAAATAGGTGTTAACTTGTTAGCAATAACATTGTCCGTATTAAGAAGTGATCGAAATTGGTTTCAGTGACGTCTATCTATTAAATATATTACTTATAAATAAAAAATAATGTTTATAGAAATTATCCGTTTATCCGGATAATTTCACTTGGATTACTCGAATATTTTCGGATAAAAATATTGGCGGATATTCGAATAATTCGGATATTCGAATATCCGGATTGCAAACCCTAATCAGCATACGTCATCCGCTCCTGGCCTGTGAAATATTGCGTGCGCGCGCGCTGCGCTGCACTGATACTATCCGGTCCAGTGTAACGTGGTCTTGACAGTATTGACAAAAACCTTCAACGCAATCTTAGATCAGGTATTCATTTCCTGTAATTTTCTTTCTGTTTCTACTATGAAAAAAAAAAACAGCAAAAATATCTATACCCTATATTGCAACATTACCTTGTCCATTATAGTACAATATAGTATGTACCTAGTTACCTACACCAACTCATTTGTTTAATATGTCTCATCTGTTTGTTTTCTTAATAAATAAAAAAAAACAATATTTAAGATCAAGAATGATACCTACTATTCGTACATAAATATGTGTGATTTTCTGTGTTGAAGACAAAAGGTAAACGTGCTCTTTGTACAGAAATAGAAATTATCTATTATCTATCCGCCAAATGTAACATCCAGTTAACTTTCTTGTGCATAGGTAACAATAACAACATTCTCATCCGAAAAATATGGCCGTGATAGGCAAATGTGACTCGGTATGCGATTGCAACAACTTCGCTGCGTATGCGCGGAATAAATTGACCGACTCACTTATGCGGAGCTTGTTACCAATCACCCACAAACGAGTTTCAACCTTATACCTATGGTTTTAAACTCTAAAGCTAGCGTTAATTATACGTGAGTGTATAATGAACATTTATAGCATTTCGTTTAGATAACGCGAACAAAGAAACCACCACGAAACCACAGCCCACAGTCGCCACTTAGTCATGCGCATGTGGTCGGTTGGCACCAACACGAGTATAGGTTCTTTATACGCCTTCTGCAAAATACACACATGGTGGAAAAAATGGGTTAATAATCGCTTAGATAACCATATCACATTGATGCGGGTTACGGGAGGCGAACGAAGTTCAGCCCCCGTAGCCGAATGGCATTTCGACGACGCGAAACGAAATCGAAACGCCGCGAAAGGTAGTCTGGCTCTGTCGCGCCAATACGCAAGAGCGATAGAGACAGAAAGCTACAAAAGAGATATTATCGTGAGCGTTTGTGCATTCGGCTACGCACGCAGTACCGTCTCACTTGCGTTAGATACTTACTTACTTGTTTGATCTTTCGAAGAAATGTGAAGCAATCACGAGAAAACCGATTTGAATCCCACATTAGTGATACTTTTAATGCTGTCACTTCTTGATGGTTGTGATTTATTCGTGTCTGATGTGCCTACCCCTAATATAACAGCAGTGATATATAATTTAGCAAACATTTCAACTATAACCGATGGTAATGCAACCGGTATGATCCCACATTAGTGATAATGCTGTCACCTGTAATCGATTGCCAGATCCCTCGTGATGGATGTATGCATTTCGTGGGAGGGGTGTATCCAGGGACCGGAACCGCTTACCATAACCGGGGTTTTTCATAGGCTTATTTTAGAAGTTGTTTTAAAAACCCCAACCATAATGGTAACCTTTTGTAAGGGTGACTGTTTGATAGGGTAAGCCTATCTGATACAGTTAACTTAAATAACCTCTAACGAAAACCAAACCCAGTCTTAAAGGTTACCCTATCATTTTAGTTATTAAACCGTTTAAGCAACTTTAATCTCTGCGCACATTGAAATTCAACTTATTATTGAATAACCATAGCGAGTACAAGCTCATACGTATCGTCTCTAAACAAGTTTATGTCGATTCAAATAACGTAGTTTTATGTCGATTCAAACAATATTGGACTTTAAAACCTTACACTAAAATTTAAAACATAACTGACCTGAATTATCATAGTGTGTTTTGGCATTGAATGCATTCGTAGCGCGCGCCGGGTCGTTCTATTGTTTATCTATCTTACCTGTGCGTTTCCGAACAATTCTAGTTTTAGCTTTTTAAAGATCAACCTTTTGTTTGGCCGTCGGACCATCTCAGCAAAGACGCTCATACTCGAGAGCAAATTTTAGTAAAGAACTAACTAAAAAAAATATTGTGAAAGAATAAAGCAAATAATTATATCGATATCTTACGATTAGATAATTGAAAACATCTTCTCAATTGGGCTTTGTTAAAAATGTCAAAATAGCTATTTATGCAACAAGTGCGGAAAGTAGGTGATTTCTGATGAGTGTCATATAAGCCGATACGAGTCGGAATTTCGAAAATCATCTTTGCGCACATGTTTCAAAGTTTTCAAACAATGCTTTACTTTGCATTGTGCGAGTAAATAAAAAAACATAATAAGACAAAATACTTTAGTAATTATTAAAATTAAAAGTTATGTTAGTACAATTTTCGAATTTGAAAGACATTGGTTTTATGGGACTATGGGAGTTCAAAATAAAATAAAAAAATTGAAAATTGAAAAGCACTAGTGCGGAAAAGTATTACTTTCCACACGATTTTTATGGGACTGATAGTGAAGTTAAAGTTAAGTTTAACTTCACTATCAGTCCCAGTCATCAGTTAAGTTAAAATTAAAAGCAAAATAAAAAAAATGTTAAAAGCACCAGTGAATATTGTGGAAAAGTACCTACTTCTTTCCGCACAATTTTGCTTCATAGAAAACGCACTTTTCGAGCACATACATTCTAATAGCTATTTTTATGGGACTAATAGTGAAGTTCAAAATTTAAAGAAAAATGAAAAGTAAAAAGCACTAGTGCGGAAAAGTACTTTCCGCACGATTTTGCTTCATAGAAAACGCACTTTTCGAGCACATACAGTGCTATTTTTATGGGACTGATAGAGAAGTAACAAATTAAAAAAAAATTAAAAAGCACTAGTACGGAAAAGTACTACTTTCCGCACGATTTTTCTGGGATAGACAGTGAAGTTCAAAATTTAAAAAAAAATTAAAAGTAAAAAGCACTAGTGACAATTTTGCTTCATAGAATACGCACTTTTCGAGCACATACATTGTAATAGCTATTTTTATGGGACTGATAGTGAAGTCCTAAATAAAATAAAAAATTAAAAGTAAAAAGTACCAGTGCCGAAAAGTACTCTACTTTCCGCACGATCTTACTTTATAGAAAACGCACTTTTGTAATAGCTATTTTTATGGGACTGATAGTGAAGTTCAAAATTAAAAGTAAAAAACACTAGTGCGGAAAAGTACTACTAGTTTCCGCACGATTTTCCGGGGACGGATAGTGAAGTTCAAAATGTAAAAAAAAAGAAAAGTAAAAAGCACTAGTGTGGAAAAGTATTACTTTCCGCACGATTTTGTTTCATAGGAAACGCACTTCTCGAGCACACATACATTATAATAGCTATTTTTATGAGACTCATAGCGAAGTTCATAATAAAAAAAAAATTAAAGTAAAAAGAACTAGTTTGAAAAAGTACTACTTTCCACACGATTTTTCTGGGACGTATAGTGAAGTTCAAAATTTAAAAACATTTGAAAAGTAAAAAGCGCTAGTGCGGAAAAGTACTACTTTCCGCACAATGTTGCTACATAGAAATCGCACTTTCCGAGCACATACATTATAATAGCTATTTTTACGGGACTGATAGCGAAGTTCATAATTAAAAAAAAAAAGTTAAAAACCCTAGTGCGAAAATGTACAACTTTCCGAACGATTTTTCTGGGACGGATGGTGGCCTTCAAAATTTAAATAAAATTGGAATGTAAAAAACACTAGTGCGGAAAAGTACTACTTTCCGCAAGATTTTGTTTTATAGAAAACGCACTTTTCGAGCACATACATTGTTATAGCTATTTTTATGGGAGTGATAGTGAAGTTCAAAATTTAAAGTAAAAAGAACTAGTGTGGAAAAGTACTACTTTAAAAGTACCTACTACTTGCTGCACGATTTTGCTTCGTAAAAAACGTACTTTTCGAGCACATGCATTGTAAACGCACTTTTTGAGCACATGCATTGTTATAGTTATTTTTATGAGACTGATAGTGAAGTTCAAAATAAATAAAAATTAAAAGTAAAAAACCGGCCAAGAGCGTGTCGGGCCACGCTCAGTGTAGGGTTCCGTAGTTTTCCGTATTTTTCTCAAAAACTACTGAACCTATCAAGTTCAAAACAATTTTCCTAGAAAGTCTTTATACAGTTCTACATTTGTGATTTTTTTCATATTTTTTAAACATATGGTTCAAAAGTTAGAGGGGGGGACGCATTTTTTTTCCTTTAGGAGCGATTATTTCCAAAAATATTAATATTATCAAAAAACGATCTTAGTAAACCCTTATTCATTTTTAAATACCTATCCAAAAATATATCATACGTTGGGGTAGGAATAAAAAAAAAATTCAGCCCCCACTTTACATGTAGGGGGGGTACCCCAATAAAACATTTTTTTCCATTTTTTATTTTTGAACTTTGTTGGCGTGATTAATATACATATTGGTACCAAATTTCAGCTGTCTAGTGCTAACGGTTACTGAGATTATCCGCGGACGGTCGGACGGACGGACGGACGGACGGACGGACGGACGGACGGACGGACGGACGGACGGACGGACGGACGGACGGACGGACGGACGGACGGACAGACAGACATGGCGAAACTATAAGGGTTCCTAGTTGACTACGGAACCCTAAAAGTAGGTACAAAACCTTGCTTGCTGTAAAAACCTACTTCATTTTATTCCCTTATAATATACTGATGAGTACGAGTAGGTCAATAATTGTACTATCAAATACAGAAACTAAATGACGTACATGTCAAATGGTAATAACTACGCAAATTTGAGTGCATACGTCTGAGACAAGCTCTATCTATAGCAAACCAGTTTAAATGTAGAAAGACAACAAGGAACGGATAAAGCTTACCATAACTCAATGAAAACAGGTTTTAAAAACCCTATCGCGATAGGGTTTCGGAGTTAACTTAGTTAGTAGTTATGGTAACCTCATAGTAACAGATTCAATAAGCTTACCGTTTTAAAAGGTTACCTTTAAAAAAGCTTACCATTTTATTTAGTAAGAAAATTGATTGGGTAAGCAAATTGATAAAGTTAAGCCTAAAAAGGGGTTTTCCGGTCCCTGGGTGTATCTCGTGTATCTCTAGCCATAACAACATCATCATCCATCATTTCCATCAATGACGGGTTCTTAAAAACGCCTGACGGGAGGAAGATGAAATACATCTCACATCTCACGCAAGGGGGCGGAGCATGACATGTATGACAACGCTGTTTGTATTCACTATTTTTGAAGAAATATCGAATAACCGTGTTGTGCCAAAACATCTGTTCTCACTACCTTACAGATACAAGAATGTTCATGCCATACTATCGCGTATCGAAACTAGGACGAGCGTGTTATGCACTAGGCAGGCTAGCAAAGACTGCAACACGCAGTGTAGTGAGATCATGCTATTTCGCAACCGTCCACAGCCTATTGACCTATGGCACAGAGCTGTGGGCCCGTGCTGCCGACTCGCAACGTGTGTTCCTAATGCAGAAACGAGCGGTAAGAGCAATGGTAGGAATATCCAGCGACACCTCGTGTAAGAACGTTTTCAGGGACCTAGGAATCCTAACATTACCGAGCGAACTTATTTATCAAGTGGCATGCTTCACACACCTGAATATTCATTTATTTAAGCGTCAGGGTATAAATACTAACAGACCTATTGATTTAAACTAACACGATCTTCACTCATATTATTAAATTAAAACGGGACTTAATCGCGTAAAACTTACGTTTTATATTTAACCCGACGTTTCGGACATGACATTACGTCCGTGGTCACGGGTAGACTGGCTGGGAGTTGTTGGCGATTAAGTCCCGTTTTAATTTAATAATACTAACAGACCTCTCCGGAAAGACAAGTACCACTATCGGCTCGTAACACCGGACCACAAGCTTACGAAATCCGAAAGGTCTGTTTATATAATGGGCCCCTCGGTATATAACAGATTACCGCAGAATGTTAGGGATGCAGCTTCCACCGGAGCATTTCGGGCTAGACTACGCAAGTGGCTGCTTGATTTAACGTTGTACTGCGTGGGAGACTTTTTTGAGTTACCATGCACATAAGAAATAAATATAATATTTCAAACGTTTTGTGACGATAAATTGCGTGTGCCCTGTGCAATATGGAATTAATTTTAAAAAAATATTTCATTGTTATACTTATTATCCTATGAGTGAATTGTGCGAAATGTAAAATACAATTAAGTACCTACAATGTACTACTATAAGATGTTGACATGTAACACTGGTGTTATTAATAAATTATTGTATTGTATTGTATTGTATTTTCATGCGTAGCGTATCTAGTTGTAATACTAGAGTTTTTAAAAGCTTGTCGTAGATTGTTTTTAAAAGCTTTAACTATCATTAACCTGTCGTCGAACGCACGCAAGGACCCAATCAGCAGATATTGTTTAGTTTATGAACGATCCTTTACTTTGCCAGGTCACAACATTTAATCCCAATCACATCCCTCGCGACCAAACATTTACGTAACTTAAATCGCAGCTGAGATCAAAAGTTTGAGTTAAAGCCGTTAGGAATATTTTCGTACCTACATAATTACTTGTTAACATTAATTTATATTCAGGACATTACCAAATAAGTGACAATTAAGAAATCCGTAATGGTTATAGTTAATTCACAAATGTATGAAGTATAAATACAAATGTTAATATTATTTCACATTGCAATAGCTTCAGATGAAATATTGTATATTATGAACTATTCTGATTACTTACTTATTGTCTTGCATATTTATTTATACGTATGTTTACTAAGTTGGGCGTAAATGTGTCAATCCTTATCAATCCCTAATGATCTTTGGATGCCAGTGTTGCTCCCGGGGGCATCCAAGGTTTCATTGTCTCGTCTCCTTGAATCTCCGTACCTAGACTCCGGCAACCAAACTACATTCCATTCAAACCTGTTTCAATCGACGCGTGGTCGAGCCAGCTAGAGATTGTAGATGGTATACAGCAAGCGATGTATGTTGAAACTGGTTTTGTTGTGAAGGGTGCAAGGGTGTGGTGGTACGGGGTAGATGATAGTAGTGATATTAAAGGCGCCTGCGACATAATGCGCCCCATTTGGTTGCGTTCGCCAATTGGGTTTCTATTAGGCTGCTTGTCAACGCGGCGGAAGACTTGAATTGCTTTCGTCGTGATAAAACACTCTCACTTATGTTACTTTACATACTTATTTAGTTACGTAGTGCATGCTTGTATATCTATCTATAAATAATATACCTAACGTTTTGAAATAGTGCACGAAAACTTTAAGGAAATTTTAAAACTGTTTATTTTGTTTAGGCGGAAGATTAGAAGCGGCCATCGTTGCCCGTGGACAGAAACAACAGCGGAGGAACCATTCAAGGGTTGCCTACTCTTAAAAACCCTAAATACCCTCTTTCTGAAGAATCTCGTGTTTCGTCTCGGCACAAAGGAAATGCTATAGGAGTTTGGAGGTAACTGCCTGCCTGCTACGGCGCGGTCCCGGGTTCGAATCCTGGTAAGGGCATTTATTTGTGTGATGAGCACAGATATTTGTTCCTGAGTCATGGATGTTTTCTACGTATATAAGTATTTATATATTATATATATCGTTGTCTGAGTACCCACAACACAAGCCTTCTTGAGCTTACCGTGGGCCTCAGTCAATCTGTGTAAGAATGTCCTATAATATTTATTTATTTATTTATTATATTATACAAGCATCCCAGGCACTGTCAGCCGTGGGATGTCGGGCATAGTGTCGGGATATAATAATAATATAATAATACTTTATTTCAGGCCAATTTGCCCATAGACTGTTAATTACAGACTTACCTACTCATCTAGTATCAGTACATTCTAATAGTCATAGGGCTTACGGAAAAAAACTGCATTTTATGCAGAAAGCAAGCCACTTTGCACAGTGATACTAGGGACCAATACAAATGATTTCATCCGAGGAAACACGATTTTCATCCACTAGAATTCAAGATGGCGGACATTTTCCAAAATGGCGGCCGCATATTTTTAAAAATTTATAGAATCACAACGGCTGCACCGATTTTGATGGTTGGGGTGTCTATCAGTTCGTATTGAAGCGCTTATTAACATAAAAAAATAAAGTCATAAAAAAATAAGATGGCGGCCGAATAATAAGAAAAATATGAAATTTTCAAACTTTTTTTTTCATTCTCGTGAAATTTACCAATAAATTTTCTATGATATCGCCACATTTGTATGTATTTAAATTAAACCTGATAATATTATCTACACAATCAAATAAAAATCATGAAAATCCGTTGAGTAGTTTTTGAACTATACCCATTTCAAATGGAGCGCGCGGATTTGAAAGACGTTTTCGCACATGATGTAAAAAAAATTGGAATCATAACGGCTGCACCGATTTTAATGGTTGGGGTGGCTATCAGTTTGTATTAAAACATTTATTCACATAAAAATTAAAATCATTTAAAAAAAATAAATATGGCGGCCGAATAATAAGAAAAATATGAAATTTTCAATTTTTTTTTACTCTCACGAAATTTACAAATAGTTTTTCTACGATATGGTCACATTTTTATTTATTGAAATTTTTATTTATCGAGTTTAGGTATGAAAAAAAAAATGAAAAATGAAATGAAATGAAAAATGGTATATTTAGATAACCCCCGTAAACTTTGATGGTCATAATTTTTATTTTAATACGTAAAAGAACGTAAATGCACATAACATAGTATTTGTATTAATAGCAATTGTCCTTTCCGAGGACTCCAGAGATAATTTTCGACAATTTCTGTAGGGGTTACAGAAATATCTATGTATAAAATAACTTATTTTCTGCTTCTCGTATACTTAGTCTACGTTTCGAGATGGTTTGCTTGTTATACGAAAAGGAGCGTATGTTTTGTAGTGCTGACGATGTTGGTGGGATACTGGTTATTAATTTTGGTTGGAAACAGTTCCTTGCGCACCAAGTTCACCGATAAATGTGGAGTCTGCGGATCATATATAGGCCGCAGGTGAAGTTTTCAAGCTTGGCCATTATTCCTCCAGGAAGACCCTGTTATGTTAGTATGACAACCAACAAGGCTTGTTCCAGAAACTGTAGCCTGTTGATGTTATTAGTGTGGTGATTTTTTTTTTAAACAATTTACTTCCTCAGAGAACATTTGCTCTGCTATTTCAGGGTAAACCATAGGAACGTAACCGGAAGAAGCTGATAGCCTCATTGTACCTCGCGCAAAAGATATGGCGGAACAGGGACTCACGTGTATCATCAGATCTTCCGATACAAATGTCTTGGTATTTAAATAAAAACTACTGGAGTCTGAAGTACGGGTGAAGGATAGACGCAAAGTCAGTGGCCAGATTCGGGTTTGGACATAGCTTAGAGCCCGAAAGGTCTTTGCCTCATGAAGAGGCCTCGAGTGAGTTCAGGGTGGTAACGGGTACCAGTGTCCCATGCCCTTTGTTGTTTGAGTTTATCTCGCAGTTTGTAGCCGTGGAGGCTTTCAAGATGTTACTTGCGAGATCGGACGTGATGTAAATGGAGGCAGGAATGTCGGCAAAACGACACTTTACGAGTGCCTACGCCGCCAAACCATACCGGAAAACAGGCCTGAGTACATGCTTGCTCACTAAAATATGTGTTAAGAACGGTCCCAATTTGGCATTTAAGCATGGGATCTATGGAGCTAATTATATTGGGAAATTTCCAAGTCTTATCTAGTATATTTTCTTAATATTTTAAATGAGAATAACCTGCCAGAGTATAAGTTATAAAATAGCCAACACTTTGGATCCTGGAAGACCGACTGCTCTTCGTGGTTTTCACGTCTTTACGTCTGACACCACTTCTTTTTTCAATACAAAAGAAAAAAATCATGTTCTAAAACATTGTTTGCACACCCTGAAGTTATACCAGCTTTGATAGAAACATCGCAGTAACTACAAAGTCTTCCTGCAGGAATAATCGCCATGCTTGAAAAGTTCACCTGAACTTGGTGAGCAAGAAACTGATGTTTACCACCAAAAATAAATTAGTAACCAACATCGGCAGCACTTGCGCTCCGTGTCGTATAACAACGCCCCATATTCTGGATATTACTTCTGTGCCTATGCCATCATCCTGGGGTTGGAAGACGTACAATGATAGTTGGGTACAGGGGGCCGATTTTTGAGTCTCACGGCGTTCGAATTCAGAAAATTGTCACTGAAAATAATAGGCAATTCACCGTTTTCAACCGGTATTTTAGTGACAGTGAGACTCAAAAATCGGCCCCCTGCAGTGGTCTGAAAACAGGGAGATATGGTATGAATGGGAATACTTGGACAATTGAGGTTGTGAAAAAGGCTGCGAAACAATACGCTGTACGTGTTGTGGGTCTACCCTGCGCAATGCAAATAATGCAATGTAACATTTGCACAGGCAGCTGCCAAAATAAAAAGTATTTTGCAAAAATGATATTATAAATTATTATTTATTCATTATTTCCTTGTATTTTGATATTATTTTGAATCACTCTTCATCTTTCAGTATAACCTAGACGAGAATCAAAAAATAAGTTTGTATTAATATAGGTATGTTTCCGTAGCCCCCTACAGAAGTTGTCGGAGATTAACTCTAGCCTTGAAAAGGAGAAGTGATGCAAATGTTATGTGTACCTATTTAAGTTCTTTGACGTGTTAAAATAAAAATTATGACCATCAACGTTTACGGGGGTTATCTAAATATACCTAAACTCGGAATAAATTACTAATAATGTATATAAATACTAAAAAAATTGATTCTGAATAGTAAGTGGTGACCAAAATAAATGCGTATAGTTCAAAAACTACTAAACGGATTTTAACGTTTTTTGTTTTATTTTGTGACCATATCGTAGAAAAACTATTTGTAAATTTCGTGAGAATAAAAAAATGAAAATTTCATATTTTTCTTATTATTAGGCCGCCATCTTTAATTTTTTAAATGATTTTAATTTTTATATGAATAAATGTTTTAATACAAACTGATAGCCACCCCAACCATTAAAATCGGTGCAGCCGTTATGATTCCAATTTTTTTCACATCACGTGCAAAAACGTCTTTCAAATCCGCGCGCTCCATTTGAAATGGGTATAGTTCAAAAACTTCTCAAGGGATTTTCATGATTATTATTTTATTATGTAGATAATATTATCAGGTTTAATTAATATATATAAAAATGTGGCCATATCATAGAAAATTTATTGGTAAATTTCACGAGAATGAAAAAAAAAGTTTGAAAATTTCATATTTTTCTTATTATTCGGCCGCCATCTTATTTTTTTTATGTTTTTAATTTTTTATATTAATAAAAGCTTCAATACGAACTGATAGACACCCCAACCATCAAAATCGGTGCAGCCGTTGTGATTCTATAAATTTTTAAAAATATGAGGCCGCCATTTTGGAAAATGTCCGCCATCTTGAATTCTAGTGGATGAAAATCGTGTTTCCTCGGATGAAATCATTTGTATTGGTCCCTAGTATCACTGTGCAAAGTGGCTTGCTTTCTGCATAAAGTGCAGCTTTTGACCATAATTTCGCCGTAAGCCCTATGACTATGAACTCGATGGTCGAGTTCGAAACACGAATCAAGTTTTTTGTTAAGTAGTGTTCGTCCTAGGGATACCTATTGAAGATGATGGATTAAGGATGAAAAACTGGTATACTCGTACCTTCGGAGGTGTAAGAATATATAAATGGGTATTTTCAGAATTTGGGACCCCCCAATTAGCGTAAGTTGTTAACAAAAATTTACTCACTGTCAGTTTTGTGACGATAATTAAGCATGACATTTCTATAAAAATATTGTTTTTGTGTTAATTAATACATAAACTTTAAGCGATAATCTATATTAAGAATGTGAAAAAGTAATTTTTTAGACAGATTTTATGCTTGATTGTCGTCACAAAACTGACAGCGAGTTAATTTTTGTTAACAACTTTCGCTAATTGGGGGGTCCCAAATTCTGAAAATGCTCAAATACAAAAGTTATATTCAGTAGACGGTCTTTCTGGGTAGACGGTCTTCCCGACACTGACCTTACTTTGGTAATATTGGTGACGATTTCTACATGTAGATTATGGTATATATGATTTCTAGGGGTTTAAATTTGACTGTATTATGCAAACTCAAAGAACTAAGTCGATATCGTAAGGAGTACACATAAAAATATGTACAAAATTTCATTTAATGAATGCAGTAAGTAAAACTAGAATCTTATCGCGAATTTCTTTTTGTTATGATTATCTATTTTTTGCTTGCTCTTTCAGCCCACAGATGTATCTGATATGTTAATGCTAAGTACTTTTCTCTGATAGAACCGATATCTGTTGTTTATTGTTTAGATAAATCCAATGCATAAATTGAGATCTGTGCGTGGAATATCAAAGGTTTCTTTGATGTGGATTTAATCCTGGTAAATGAAATGTGCGCCAGATTGTGAGCAGACAGCAGGCATGTGATTTGATATTGAATAAACGTGTTATGGTCACATTCATTTAACTTTATCGAACTTTTCACTTGGTCTGATTGACGCAGTTAAGGCAGAAAGTAGTAAAAATATAATTATTTTTGAACGATGATTCTGTTATACGTGTGGTTATACGTATAACGTTAGCAAATTGTCTCTCCTCCTTAATAAAGCATGTTTAGAAGTTCTCTATTGTTTGTGAATTGAATAATTTATTTCAGATATTGTTTTTAATGCTGTCATGTCAGTAGAAACGAGCAGCGGATTGAGAAGCAGACGGGATATCTGCGTTTCCAAATCGGACCGCATGCAGTTCACTAATGAAGGGTTCGGTCCATAGAGTATATTGAATAGTATGGTTACGACAACTTTTCATGTGACGTTCCATGCCTAAAGGTTCCTTTTAACACATAAAGTATGTGAACCCTTTAAACATGGAACGCCACATATTTAAGGCGAGATTTTTAATTAAGTTTGATGAAATCATTTATAGAGTATATTGAATTAGTATTATTTGCTGATGATATATCAATACTTACCTCATGCCAAAATCCAATACACATAAATGACAAAATAAACAACATTCTTAATAATATTTCAAACTGGATGCACGATCACCACCTCGAAATCAACTATCAATAATTAAAAAAAAAAAAACCGCCGCCTTTGGGGTTCTGGTGAAAGCTACTTGCGAATGTTGGATTACGTATTTCGGTTCTGACCATCACCAACAGTTTCACTGCACCAAATGTCACTATTCTGGACGTAAGTGCATGCTGTTCTTATAAAAATACCAAAGTCACTATATACGTGCCGTTCAGATTTGAGGAGTTCGGTTCTGACCATCATCAGCACTTCCACTGCACCAAATGTCGCTGTTCTGGACGTAAGTGCATGCTGTTCTTATAAAAATACCAAAGTCACTATAAGCGTGCCGTTCAGATTTGAGGAGTTCCGTTCTGACCATCATCAGGAGTTCCACTGCACCAAATGTCACTGTTCTGGACGTAAGGGCATGCTGTTCTTATAAAAATACCAAAGTCACTATAAGCGTGCCGTTCAGATTTGAGGAGTTCCGTTCTGACCGTCATCAGCACTTCCACTGCACCAAATGTCACTGTTCCGTACGTAAATTCATGCTGTTCCTTTAAAAATACAAAAATCACCATATGCCTTTCAGATTTGAGGAGTTCCCTCGATTTCTCCAGGATCCCATCATCAGAACTGGGTTCTGAGAAAAATGGGACCAATTTGTATGCATATACATTCAATCAAAAAAAATTTCAAAATCGGTCCAGTAACGACGGAAATATCGAGGAACAAACATTGAAAAAAAAAACAGAAACAAAAAAAAATACTGACGAATTGAGAACCACCTTCTTTTGAGAGATTTGAGGCGGCGCTTAAAAAACGAAACTAATGACATTTCACCCGTCCCAGAAAAATCTATTAACTATTAATTACAGCCACAACTCTTTAAAGCTAGAAGTAGTTGATACATTTACACTACTCGGAATAGTCATAGATAGTCACATAACCTGGTCACACGTTAAACACATTAAAAGTAAACTCGCGAAATTCACGTATGCATTTAGAGAAATAAAGAAAAGCACCGATTTTAAGAGGCCTTATTCCTAAAGACGAGCGTTTTTTGCAAAATAGAACCTTTTTCATTCAAAATTATAAAGAAACTATAAATGATTATTAAAAAAATGATAATGTTCCTAAAAGTACATATCTTAAGCTAGAAAGTCAATTGGTACTACTTTAAAATATGTCTTTTTATACTTCCGAAAAATCAGTTTTTTCGGAAGACGTTTTCAAATTTCGTAGTGGAATAGCTCGTTTAGAATCGTGATTGTGCTGTTAAAAATGTTATTTGGGGTAATAAATGATCACAATCCTATTTGTTATATCCTGTACGAGTTAGCTAATACTTTGACATTTTAAGATTTACTTGAAATGGTGGATAAATAACCTTCCGTATCCTCCCCATTTTTTCGATAAAAAGAGGTTTACATTATGTATTTTTCCTGCGATTCCTGCATTTTTTGTAACTCTTAAATAATATTATCCTAAACTAGAACTTCTTATTGACCTATAAAAAAAAAATCATACATATAAGACATACCTTTCTGTCGATAGATATGTTTTTAAAACACCTAAAATTCGAATAAAAGACACTGTGCTAACGCGAGCCCGCTCAGTCTGCGCCGAGCGCTCGAAGACAACGGACCTGCGTTTGATCGTCCGGCGCACCTAGCTTTCGTAAGTAGCGCGATAGTTCCGAGAAGTGCCGTAAACTGCGACTAAACAAATCTTGATCCTTTTTACACCTTATGCAATTTTAGCATTCGACATGCTTTTCATATGATTTTGGATTTTAAGTTATACGTGAAGTTTGTTGAGAGTTTGAATTATTATTATATTTTGGGACCAGGATGAGGTTCTGGTTCTCATGATGATGGAGTCAGGCAGGAGATGTTCAACAGAACTGCTATTCTACTTATCATAACTCCACCATGTTTGGGCTCATTAGATTTGGGCTGATGAGCACCATCGATCTAGATGAGGTCCAAGGTCTCATGATGGAGTCAGGAGGTGGTCAACAGAACTGCTATTCTCCTCATCATAACCCCATCATGTTTGGGCTCATTAGATTTGGGCTGACGAGCACCATCGAACTAGATGAGGTCCAAGGTCTCATGACGGGGTCAGGAGGTGGCAAACAGAACTGCTATTCTCCTCATCATAACCCCATCATGTTCGGGCTCATTAGATTTGGGCTGACGAGCACCATCGAACTAGATGAGGTCCAAGGTCTCATGATGGAGTCAGGAGGTGGTCAACAGAACTGCTATTCTCCTCATCATAACCCCATCATGTTTGGGCTCATTAGATTTGGGCTGACGAGCACCATCGAACTAGATGAGGTCCAGGGTCTCATGATGGAGTCAGGAGGAGGCCAACAGAACTGCTATTCTCCTCATCATAACCCCATCATGTTCGGGCTCATTAGATTTGGGCTGACGAGCACCATCGAACTAGACGAGGTCCAAGTTCTCATGATGGAGTCAGGAGGTGGTCAACAGAACTGCTATTCTCCTCATCATAACCCCATCATGTTTGGGCTCATTATAAATATGTGGAAGGTCGTTAATAATAATAAATGTTTTATTAGGGTACCCCTACATGTAAAGAGGGGACAGATATTTTTTTTATCTACTACTTTTTTTTTATCTGTATTCATATACATTCAATAATTTTTTTTTAATCGGTCCAGTAACAACGGAGATATCGAGGAACAAAGATAAAAAAATTAAAAAAATAAATAAACATACAGTCGAATTGAGAACCTCGCCTCAAATCTCTCAGATTTGAGGCGACGGTTAAAAAGTGACACATCATGAGCAGTTTCAATGCACCAAATGTCACTGTTCTGGACGTAAGTGCATGCTGTTCTTATAAAAATATGAAAGTCACTATAACTGTGCCGTTTAGATTTAGGGAGTTCCGGTCTGACCATCATCAACAGTTCCACTGCACCAAATGTCATTGTTCCGTACGTAAATGCATGTTATTCATATAAAAACACAAAAATCGCTATATGTATGCCTTTCAGACTTGAGGAGTTCCCTGGATTTCTCCAGGATCCCATCATCAGAACTGGGTTCTGATAAAAATGGGACCAATCAGTATGCATATACATTCAATAAAAAAACAGAAATCACTATTAAACTATTCTCTAATTTCAAGTTCCTAACTAAAATTTTCCTAATAAAAAAAAACAAATTGATCCCGATACAAACTTTCACCCCCTTTTTCCCTCTACTAGGGGTGTAAATTTTCATAATCGATTCTTATCTCTTCGAAATTTTGTTAATGCAATCTATACAAATTTCGACTTTCTAGCTTTCGTAGTTTCGGCTCAGCGGTGTTGGTTGTTGAATCAATCAATTAGGAAACCTGTATTTATATATGTATATGTAGACTACTATACTTTTGCTACATTCATACACCTTATTTACTACTACCATACCATGAACAGGAAATTCCCCGTATAAAATTGAAAATTATGTTATTACCAATTTAATTCAAAACTATCAAGATTATTTGTGTCGGCGTTGAAACGCGCGTTGAGTTGCAGGTGCTCGCGTACCGAGCGCCAACGCCATCTATCGATGGCCGTTTCGTGAAATTGATGAGCGCTCTAAGGAATAAGGAGTCTTAAAACAGCACTGGCTGCATATTACGCTTATAGTTATTCCTGGCTCTCTTATGGTATCATTTTATGGGGCAGCAGTACAGATGCTCTCTCCCTTTTCACATCGCAAAAAAATCTTATCCGCATACTTGTAAACATAAAACAAACTGATAGTTGTAAACCTTACTTTATAAAACACAAAATACTTACCGTACCTAGCATTTACATCTTAGAAACATGTAAATTTGTTCGTAAACACCCAGAGCTATATACCAGACGTGAGGAAATACAGCAAACTTATACATTAAGAAATAATACAAAGTTAATGCCACCAACCTCCATTCGTCATTAAAACTCCATTCGTCCGGCCCTTTATCTATGTCCACAAAAATTTATAATCAACTCCCAGAAAAAATAAAAAATGTATAAGAAGAATACCTATTTGTACGCAAATTAAAAGAAAGGCTTACGAACAAAAGTTTTTATTCTGTTAAAGAATACTTAGACGATAAGTTCTAAAATATTGTGAAACTATTTTAAAAAAATGCTTATACATTATGTTAGAAATAAGTTAGATTAAGAAAAATTGCTATGCCCTTGCAGGGCTCATGTTTAAAACATTATTTGTTATAATTTTTATACCTATTTATACAACATGATTTCAAATAAAGAACTTGAACTTGAATAGTATGGTTCGGCCGTACTTGCGTGACCAGTGTGCGTAGCCGAATGCACAAACGCTCAAGAAACGGTCGTGATAATATCTCTTTCGAAGCTATCTATCTCTATCGGTCTTGCGTATTGGCGCGACAGAGCCAGAATACATTTCCGCGGCGTTTCGATTTCGTTTCGCGTCGCAGAAATGCCATTCGGCTACGCCCCCAGTCAAGTGCTTCCATTAGCTAGAGCTACGAGTTTGCGCACTTCTAAGTAGCTTGCAGTAGCTCGGCAGTTCTCAAAAGTTTGTACAAAAATTAAGAAAAAAGTTATTTTTTTTATTCCTATTTTGTTACCAAGACTTTTTTGATGAATTGAGATTTTAGCAAGTTTCATTTTGTCATTAAGGACATTAAGGTTCTCTATTAGTATCTACATATATTTTCTTAATTATAACAATTGTCCTACAAATATTACAGATGCCTTCTCACTCGAAAGGAAGTGGAAATGGGCAGGACACGTTGCCAGATACAGTGACGACAGATGGACCATACGAACTATAAAGTGGCCTGGGCCACTGGGCTCAAGAGGCAGAGGCCGTCCACGTGGGAGATGGTCGGACGAATTAGTGGCAACGGCAGGTCCAAAATGGACAGAGACAGCTCAAGACAGAGAGGAGTGGAATTCCTTGGGGGAGGCTTTTACCCGAAAGGGGCCCACATATTTATTTTAAGTTAATTATATTTTTTCTCTTATTGCCAATTATTTGTCATTTATGTTTGAGGTAGGTCATCATTCGCCTGCCCTTATCCCATTCATTTGGGGTCGGCGCAGCATGTCTTCCGCTTCCATACCTCCCTATCATCCGTCATTTCATCATTCACTTGCTTTAGCTTCATATCATTTCTCACGCAATCCATCCACCTTTTCCTCGGTTTTCCTCTCCCGTTACTTCCTTTATGTTTTAAGTATGTGTGGAACAAATAAAGCTTTTTTATTTTTATTTATTTATAATGTTGCTAACAAAAAAGAATCAATTAAAATTTGCTGACGTGGCTATGTACAAACTTTTTGAGAACTGCTGAGCTGTGGCTACATTAGCCGAGAATCGGATTATGCGACGTTCTTGGCAATGTCACTTCTTCCTATTCGCAATTCTGGACAATCTGAATTCTACGCAATTAGTATTTCACCTCATTCGCTATTGCGCACAGTTATTACTTGTGAACAGTGGCGATTCTCCCTGTTCGTAATTCTGCACATTCTGAATTGCACACAATAGTTTTTGACCTCATGCGCTATTGTGTGCAATCATTATTTGTGTACAGTAGCGATTCTTCCTGTTCGCAATTCTGCACAATCTAAGTTCCACACAATAGGTATTTCGCCTCATTCGCTACTGTGTACAGCCATTATTTGTGTACAGAATAGTTTCTTCCTGTTCGCAATTCTACACAATCCGAATCCGACGCAATAGGTATTTCACCTCATTCGTTATTATGCACTGTCATTCTTTGTATACAGTATAGTTTCTTCCTATTCGCAACTCTACGCAATTCGAATTCCACACAATAGGTATTTCGCTTCCTCATGCGCTATTGTGCACAGTCATTATTTGTGTACAGTATAGTTTTTTCCTATTCACAATTCTACGCAATCTGAATTCGACCCAATGGTATTTCACCTCATTCGTTTTATGCACAGTCATTACTTTTGCACAATCTTGTTCTGCACAATCTCAGCTTCCTCAATCCCCGCAAACACGGACACATAGAAACGCAGAAATCTCCTAACATGAGCCATACGTCGCTGAGGAGTATCGTTCTGATTTATTATCAGCAGTTCTACTTCATCAAATTCACAATGTGAACTATTATAGCATGACAAATACGAACGTTTCCCGAAAAATACGAAGGAAAAGCTTTTCGCACTACATCTGTTATTATTTAGTAAACATTGGCCTATACCTGTAGCCAGCAAACGTTTGATTTTAACATTTTTTTACAAGATATTGATATGGTGACTGGTTAGATTTATTTTATTTTGAAATTGGGTGTCAAAATTGAATACAGTGCTTGTAACAACGTCATCTGTAGCATGACACCTAAATATTATTTTTGCTGAGTGTGTATAACGGTAGTTAATATTAATAATGCTACATATATATGGAGCTTTGCCTACGCTAGTGCACTCTGCGTTTCTGTGTGTGCGTGTTTGCGGGGATTGAGGAAGCTGAGATTGTGCAGAACGAGATTGTACACAAGTAATGACTGTGCATAAAATCGAATGAGGTGAAATACTATTGGGTCGAATTCAGATTGCGTAGAATTGCGAATAGGAAGAAACTGAACTGTACACAAATAATAAATAACTGTGCACAATAGCGCATGAGGCGAAATACCTATTGTGTGGAATTCGATAAGCGTAGAATTGCGGATAGGAAGAAACTATACTGTATGCAAAGAATAACTGTGCACTATAACGAATGAGGTGAAATACTTATTGCATCGAATTCGGATTGCGTAGAATTGCGAATAGGAAGAAACTATTCTGTACACAAATAATGGCTGTGCACAGTAGCGAATGAGGCGAAATACCGATTGTGTGGAACTTAGATTGTGCAGAATTGCGAACAGGAAGAATCGCTACTGTACACAAATAATGGCTGCACACAATAGCGTATGAGGTCAAAAACTATTGTGTGCAATTCAGATTGTGTAGAATTGCGAACAGGAAGAATCGCCACTGTCCACAAGTAATAACTGTGCACAATAGCGAATGAGGTGAAATACTAATTGCGTAGAATTCAGATTGCCCAGAATTGCGAATAGGAAGAAGTGACATTGGCAAGAACGTCGCATAATCCTTGTAATCTTTGATTAAAATATGTCGCAGCACAGCGCTTTTTATGAAAATCCAAAACACGTGAGTGGTTAAAAACAGTGAGGCTTTTTGTTCTACTTGTTTATGTTACATTATCTCGGTAAGAACAACATCGGCCACCCCGCCCGCTACCCGGAACAAACTGGTCTTCAGGGCCGTGCTGCCGTCCTATCACTAAAACCCATCTAACCCACAAATGATAGTTTTGAGATATGGGCAAAAAACATAAAAACCCATATCTCTAGGAAATGTGTCGATTTAGTCCAGATTTCTTTTATTCTTAAATTAAAACTAAATTCACGCTAACATTATTTAAAATCAATTTAATTAAATATTGTTTAATTTATTAGAAATTCGCCATTTTGTGTTTAAGTTATGCAAATAATTCCTAAAATATGTATGATTTTACTGTTAAAACACGGTTAAGTATACTTTAGCCGTGTTTTAGGATTGAATAATACATAAAACATGGCTTAATAACGGCAAAGTAAATTTACGTGTTTATAGTAATCGTAACTGAGCATTGCATAATAATCTAAAAACATAGCTTAATAACCGCAAAGACACTAAACAATTTTATACTATCGTATATGCTCTAAAAAAATGCTGTAACCGTTTTTAAGCTATGCAATGACTACTAACATCGAAATAATTTGTATGCATTCCTAATCTAAAAGCCCGCTATATGACAAACCAGCGACGATTACTAGGTTTTAGCATTGTCATTCTTTTTAAAAGGAGTTTATCATTTTAGCAATGTCCCGTTTACCTGCAGTACCTGCACTAAGTTTCAAGAGCAATTCAATTTGTTAAATGAATAAAAGACAACTGTATGATATTGTAACCATTTATTTGCATGCATAAAAAACCTCGTTATAAGTTATGTTACAAATTAACATATTTAAACTTAATATAATATTCTAACATTAGTGAAAACTAACATAACATTAATATGAAACAATAAAATTCGCTTTTTACATTGCAACAAATCAATTTGCTGTACCGACACGGCGAAAGGTGTCGCTCTTGGATATCCAAAGTTATTCGTATTATTACTATAATACACTATTAAAATAATGTTTTTATTATCGAGTTATATAAGGTTAAAAACGGTTGACATTGGCAGTTCTTACAAAAAGAAACACGGATTTCATTTATTATTCGCCAAGCAAGTGAAAATAGCAATCTTTATTTATTTTATACTTCAAAAACTCAAAATACATTTAGGATTGTTTGACATAATAATTTTCTCTCTTTCCGCTTGATTCCGTTCTTCTTAAAATTTATTTTTCTTTTTTTGTGCGTTTGGTTTTCGACAGTTGTATTATTAATATTACGAGTGTAGTGCTCTATATCGACGGTGGTTCTACATCGATAAATGGTTATATGTACTTATGTGTAGGTCAGTCCTCCTTTTCTGTATGTAAAACTTCTGGATTTGAAGGGTCTGAATGAATTGGTATAGCAGAATACTTTTATATCATACATCTTTTTTTTGTCTTTAAACTAGAATCAATATAGAGATCTTTGTTAACAATTTCTGGTAAAATCAGGTGCATCATTGCTTAAAATTGTATTAACTAGGTTAAATTTAAGTCTGTTTCTCTGTTGTTTGTATGAATTGGAGCGGATAAATCAAGATAAAGCTTGATTTTGGATGATACATATGTTGTCTTTTTACAATTTTTACATGCTAGGTATAGAGTTCTTCTTCTTTCGAGTCATCACTTGTAGTTTCAATGCGTCTGCGACGGAATAGTCAAAAACCTTCTTTCCTTATATCAAGATGAGAAGCATTTTACGAATGATTAAAGAAGTAAACGTTGTTCGATTTTGTTACAACGAAGGATAAACCCAAATTCGATGATCGTCAGCAACGGTTTTAGCTTGGACCAGTAAAAGGGAGTTTTAAAATTGATGTATTTTCGTCAGCATTGAAAATTAAAGCAGAAACGTTCGACGTGGCTAAGTTAGGCAAAGAATTCTGAGGTATCAATCTCAAAAATTCTTGAAACAATACACAACGATAGAATGTTCCTTGGTAAAGATAGAGATCGAGTTGAGCAATCCCCTTCTGTTCTACATTTATTAAACTTACTGCTGGTGTGATGACTTGTGGTCGGTTTTTCGGTATTCATTTTATTCGCAGATCTCTGTTATCGTTTGTATCCTGAAGTTCGTAACAAGCCTAAAAGAAATAACATTAATTAATTTGATTTTTGACTGCATTATTAAATCAGCTTGACGGTAATATAATGTTGCGCAAGTAATCCATACCTACATAGGTACTAAAACATTGTAAGGTAAATAAATGCTTACAAAATGTATGTGGCTATGGCAATGCCTACATAGCAATAGGATGGTACAATGTAATTTCTTGACTTTTTTGTTTACGCTTTATTTGTACACAATAGTTTTAACTATCTCTTGATCGAATAACTTATGAGTTAGGTATTTACTTGTCGCGGCAAACGTGTGATAATACGTTAGCAAAACGCAAGTTGTGCTTGAAAAAAACGATATTTAACACTTACCTGGTTTTCGGTTTCTTAACATTTTAAGGAGAAAATGTTCATTCACCGGTCACTACAGCCTTCGCACAACCTTTTGCGCGCGAGCCGCTCGGCCGACTGTCGGAATGGCGCAATAACTTTGGAAGGTATACTTTTACAACTAGCGGGGTTTTAGCGTAGCTTTGCTGGTTTGTCCTGTTTCAGTGTGGCATTATGAATATTTTTTAGTAATAAATTCACCGTAAAGCGCAGTAACTAGGTTTTAGTGATGTATTTGTAACCGAAATTACAATGAAAGTCTTTAAATACACGGTTAAAGGACTTTAGCCGTGTTTAAGCGTAGTATTTTATTTAAAAAAGTGAATGTTATAAAATGTAATAACGCAATTAAACGGCTTTAATGGGAATTTATGAAGCTTATGTCAAGTAACGTTGTTATAGTTATGTATCGTGTGATAAAACTATGAAGATAAACAACTGCTAAGCGCTTTAATATAAGTTATAGAAGACAAATGTGGGTTTGCGGTTTTATACTATTGAAAAGGGTTATAAAATAGTGCACTTAGCGAGGTATGTCGACTCTGTATCTCGGTAACTAAAAATGATAAAAATATGATTCCAAGACCAGTCGATGGGGAATTCTTTCCTATTTAAGAATATTAATCCAAATGAAAACTGGTAATATGCAGCTTAGAGGGGTTCTAGTGATAGGACGGCAGCGTGGGACGGCAAGCCAGTCCTGGCTACATGGCAGGTTGGATACAGAGCAGTCCATCTAGTTAGGGTACAGTTATCCCTAGTCGGACCAGTAAACACAAGGTTAAACTTGGACATATCGATTGGTAATGCTACTATATATACTAACATAATTCAAATTGTTCCACAAGAATTATAAAGATAAAGGTTTAAAATAAACTGTATATAAGACGATTACGAATTTCCTTCCTTTCTAAGTGGATTGTATTGTTGAACATGTGACACCTAACGAGTATCAGTAAAGTTTTCTTCCTTATCACAGTCATTTCAACCCACGCAATAAAAGGCACCTAAAATATAAAACCTTATTTTATTTTAACACAGGCGGGCGTTGTTACGAAAAGGTCCGACATAACGCCAATGCGTGGGTAGTTCAACTTGGCTTTTGTCTATTTTAAGATTTATTTGTAGTACACAATCTACAATATGTATAAATAGAACACACTATAACACAGGGCTTTTTAGTTAAATACAGAATGATAGTTTGCGAGATAATGGTTACCAATGTTACCATATTATATGAAATCTAACCTAATCGTAACATGCCAAATAGGCGTTACTAAAACACCTTATGAATATCGATACCTTTGGGTTCAATTGGCGTAAAGGACAAATGCAGGTTTTCAGGAGAAGCAAAAAACAACTTTTTTTTTAGAAAAATGTTTATATCTTTTTTGTTTTTTGACCTAATATTTGTGACGTATATAGAAAAATATGTAGATTTTTAGTATCCTTAACCTAGTGTAGCACCTGTAGTGATAAACTAAACGGTTTAGAAGTTAGATGGTTGTAAAGGACATGTCAAAATGCTATGAACGTCCTTCACACACACGATTTTTTTGAACAATTAGAGTTGATAGGGTCGTAAATGACGGTCTTAGATGATTTTTATACAAATTCGGGCCGTATATGTAACCGGAATGGTACAAATGGCAACTGTTTTTAGCTTAGTTTACAATTGAAAAACTTGAAAAATGTATCAAAACGTAGTTAATATGCCGTAGAATAGCCACAATAGTGTTACAGTGTATATTTATCTAAATATTTAGCAAAGACAAAGAACAAGACTATTTTATACCTAGTTTTGCAATAAAGAAACTACATTTGCTTAGAAACTATCTAGTATTTTGGAAAGTTATTATTTTAGTACTCGCCGCTGTCTCAACTCTCAATAAGTTACGCATTCAGTACTTAATTCTAGCAGGGAAACGCTTTCTTAGTTTAAGTAAATATAAAAACACTAATGGTAATCACGTAAACTTTAATCAGCAACTGTGAAACGACAGTAATTTTAAGTCTAAAGTAGAAAGAAGTTCTAAGAATAACTAAGAGTTAAGTACCAATTTATAAACGCAAGTTAGGACGCGTATGCAAACTGTGACCATAAATACTAGTAAATGTAGTAAAGACTACCTACTATGTTGATTCATATTTTTGATAATTTTAAAACAGAAGATTGTTATTTAGTCTTTAACCTGTTAAATAAAAATAATCTTAATTATGAGTTCAATCCTAGAAATATTATAGTCAATGCTTTAAGTACCTGGGTAGGTACATAGCCAAGTCACCAAACGCTAACGCTCATTCGCTAGCGAAACGCACCTGTTATTGTCGCACTAAATGTTAGTATAGTCTACTGTTAAAGTTTACTGGCGGCGTAGCTGAATGGCAATCGTCGACGCCAGACGCTGACAAAAATGCAGTCTGGTGCAATACGCAAGAGCGATAAAGATATATAGCTACGAAATAGATATTATCGTGAGCGTTTGTGCATACGTTGTGGGTACGTACCCTGATTACCATAGTGTTTGTTTTTTATTACCTGCATCTCGTCGCAGTATAATAATACTACGAAAGCGTTTCCCTGCTAGAATTAAAGGCTGAATGCGTAACCTACTGACTATTCAACAGCGGCGAATACTAAAAAAATAACTTTGAGCTTGTTGCCAAAGTATTAGTAGATCGTTTTTAAGCAAATATTGTTTCTTTATTACAAAACTGGATATAAAATAGTCTTGTTCTTTTTTGTTTCTAAGATAGCTTAGATAAATAATACACTGCATTAAACTAATGTCTATTCTATGCCATATTAAGTACGTTTTGACACATTTTTCCAGTTTTTAATTGTAAACTTAGCACAACATTTGTACCATTTCGGTTACAATTACGCCCCGGTTTTGTATAAAAAATTAAAAATCATCTAAGACCGTCATTTACGACCCTATCAAATCATGGGTGTAAAGGACGTTAATAGCTTTTGACGTGTCCTTTACAACCATCTATCTTCTAAATCGTTTAGTTTATCACTACGGTTGTTACACTAGGTTAAAGATACTAGTAATCTGCATATTTTTCTTATACACGTCACAAATATAGGTCAAAAAAACAAAAAAGTGGGTTTATCTTTCTCTTGGAAACCTGCATTATATGTCCTTTACGACAATTGAACCCAATGATATCGATTACAGTTGCGGATAAAATATTTTTAGTGCTGGTCGTAAAGGACGAAGAAACAAAAAAACTTGTCCTTTACGCCCAACTTTACCACACTACTATAGAAAGTGATCCTTAATAAGTAAGGGCTTAAAGGGCAACAATATATATCAAGGTGACTTACGACTATATTTTTATTTGTAGATTTCCTTTACGACACAAATAATAATTTATAATTAATGACTTGATATTTACGCCCCTTCAGAAAAGCTATTTTTGCAAGTCCATAGTAGAAAATCTTGGTCGTAAAGGCAACTTTTTAAGAGATTTATGGGATACAGGCGTGATTATATGTATGTATGTTATAATTATGTATAAAGTAGATAACATTTACTAACTATTCTAACTAATCATATAAAAACGTATATAAAGTAAGTAAAAACATATCTCCCTCCATTTCGCCTTAATCATTTGCCTTGTCATGAGTACAAATTATACTCCTCAATGAAAAATAAGTAGTTGTAAATTTACAACACATTTACAAAATTTATAGGCTATTCTTATCATTTTCTGCTTAGTAACTAGTAAGTATGTAGTTAAGGTACTTAAACCTACTCATTTATAGTCATTCCATTATCAAACTGTATGCGTTTCTGCAAAATTAACACGTTGAACGCCATGGTGGGCACCGGTGACCTCGCAGAGTCTACTCCAACACGCCATGGGGGGCACCAGTGACCTCGTGTTAGACCTGTTTTCAAGACGCTTTGCTGCGCCGCGTGTAGCAGTTATAAGCAATGCGCTGTATGCAAGGGCCCGGCATGGCGCTCGTTAGTTAAATTGTGGCTTGGGACATGGGTGCAGTTAGTGGCATAGTAGATTTGTTGAAAAATAAAATAAAACAAGACATTTTTTTTAAATCACAGCTTAAATTCAATAATTTATATAATTACATCTTAAAATAATTATATAAATAATATAAACTAATTTTAACATTATTTAGAGATACAAGTATTAGCAAAAATAAGTTAAAAATAAAATGTCCCAAGGCAGACATACTCCTAGCACATGAGTTCTAACAAAAAATGTATCATTAAACTCAAAAAAAACAAAAATAGCGTATCTTCTTGAACGAGTAGCAGGAGTGCCACACAAAACTATTATCACACAAGGACACAAGTTGTAAAATTTTATATTGTACACGGTTTTAGCAGCTGATATTGTGATAGTATAATGACCGGCAAAGGGACCGGCGTGGCGTAGCAATAAGGATTGGTGGCATTTTCACTTTAGTGCGCCGTGGGGGTCACTGATGGCCGGCGCTAATAGTACGAGTACGTTGTGTACCACGAGCGTATTATTTATTACGATGTACCTTATTGAAACAAGGTAGACCATAGAGGTCATTGCACACCACACAACAAGTATTAGTCTTCTTTGTTTTGTTCTTTGCTGCTTTCCGGCCTATGTTCTGCACACTATCTTCGCAACATTGAACACAAAATCGTCTGGTTGCTTTCATAGGACTGGTTTTTCTTGACTTCATGTTTGGATCTCTTCTAGTCTTTAATTTAAATCTTAAAATTTCCTTGTCAGCCAAAGGACCTTTCTTCCAGCGCTAGTTAGGTGGCCGGCGGGGGGACCGGCGTGGCGCCACGGTAACGGTTTTTGAAATATGGACTTCACAGCGCCATGGGGGCCACCGGTGGCCGCGGGAGGTTTTTTAAAATAACTTTTTAACTACACTTCCAATAACGAAATAAAATATATATCTATGTACATATCAATCTAATGAATGAATTTATATCAACTTATTTTTTTTGAAAAATTGAATATTTTGGTCTGGCGTTTAACGTGTTAAGCGCAATCATCGTAGGTGGCGGCGAAAGGTTAGGAAAATTACACTCGCAAATTGAGGCCAATTTCATCTCATTGATTCAAATGAAACGAAATTGACATTAATCAATGCGAGTTAAATTATTGTAAAATTATATATTTTTTTATTTTACTAATTTCCGCGTGAGTATATCATAGCCGCTACATCTATGTATAGGTACGACACAATTCGCCAAACACACTGCTCCGCATCTCGCAGCGAGGTCCGTTGATGCGTTTTTTAACTTTGTTGTAGAATCTAGAGAGAGATAAGACGTATACATAAAGTCAGGTCAGAAATGAAGAAATCAGGAAAAAAACTAATCCCTAAAACAAACATTGTGTCTAAAATGGAAATGGGCAGGACATGTGTCAAGATGTACGGACAAAAGGTGGACAAAAATTGTGACTGAATGGACAGGACCACCAGGAAAACGACTCAAGAAGAGACCACATAAACGCTGGTCAGATGATATAGTCAAAACATCAGGAAAAAATTGGATGAAAATAGCTCTGGATAGAGAACAATGGAAGGGACTCGAGGAGGCTTTTACCCAATAAGGGATCAGCGAAACAAAGAATTGCAACAAGCACATAAAAACTTATTTTTTTAGGAAATCACTGAACAAACAAAGCTACTTCAGTACCGCCATCAGAATGGAGTTTGGTGTCGATAAGTGTGCGGTTAGTGCATGTACAGCGGGGGGAGGTTGTAAATTCAGAAAATTTACAACTTTCTGAGACGATGTCGTTCAGATCTATCTCTGAATCAGAAACCTGTAAGTACCTTGGTATGTCACAGTCGTTGGGTATTGAGGATGTTGGCATTAGACGGTCGGTGAAGGAGCGCTTTTTCAGTTGGCTCACAAAAGTCCTTAATAGTCTTTTGTCAGGAGGCAACAAAGTGCGCGCCTTTAATGCCTGGGTAATGCCTTTACTCACAGTCAAGGTGGTTTTCCACCGGCAGGGCGTGAATGGGCAGAGCGGGGAGGGAATTGAAATTTGTATGGCAAATTTTCAATTCTCGCCCAGCACATCTTCGGTGGAAACAGTAAAGATTGACTGGGATGTGCGGGACTTTAATTGAGATATTTATTCGTGTAAAAATGAACTATATTGCTTCCGATTTAAAGTATAAATTAACTCTGATGGTAGTTATCCACCGGCAGGGCGAGACGAAAAGTGGCTCAGCGTGGAGGGGAGTGGATTGACGTGGATGTGCGGGACGTGAATTGAAATATTTGTTAGTGTAAAAATTAACCGTATTGCTTCCTACTTAGAGTATAGATTAACTCGAAGGTGGTATTCTACCGGCAGGGCGCGACGAGACATCGCGAGACGCGGATTGAAGAGGATGTGCGAGACTTCAATTGAGATATTTGTTACTGTAAAAATGTACCGTATTGCTTTCGACATAGAGTATCGTATGAAACCTACAATCTACGGCAGGCACGCGCAGGCTCACGCAGGCTCGCGCTTGTAACGCTGTAAAGAGTTCGAAACGTCGGGATGAATTTTAAATTCATTATACGCGATTTAATCCGTTTCCATAGTTTTATTTCATGAGTGTCGATCATATTCGATTTATCGAAAAAAATTGACCATTCAGAACAACTCAGTTAAAAGATATTGCCACAAAATCTAGATTCCGCTCTCGACTGTTTCCTCCTTCAAAACTTAATCAATCGTAACGAAATTTGAGAATCTGAATAACAATGAATTAGTCTATGTTGGACCGTTTAGTTTTTTTGACTAATTGTAATAATTTTGAATACCACACCTTTTTTTGCGCCATCAATAAGGCCGTTTTTGAAAATTTTTGATGGGCTCTAGTGTCTTTAAAAATAAGGATATAATCAAAAAAATGAAAACGGTCCGACACAAATAAAAATATTTGCTCTATCTTCAAAATCCAGGGAGGAAATACCCCTCCTGTATCGTCTTAACGTTCGAATTTAAAATGAACGCGAGACGAAAGGCAGGTCCCGTCGCGCAACGTATTATAATTCCGGACGGAAGTGCGTAAAAAACTCGGACGTTGGTGCGTTTTCCCCGCATCACCCGCATGCGAGTCCGTCGTCGCTCCGCGTCTCGGAACGAGACGCGTTACCAGTGTGTGAAGGGCTTTAGATTGGTCTTCTACTACTATTATTCTAAATACCTATCCTATATCCTACATATCTATTTTTAATTCCTTGAAATAGTAAAGTGCAGGTACCTACCTATTATTAGGATTAAAAGGCAAACATTCATGACAAGATTTGGAATAAAGCATATTACTTACATACACAAATATTAAAATAACTTAGGTAAAGTAACATTGCATAAAATATGATCAGACGGAATTCAGGAAGGAAGTCTGTGTTCTTTACCCGAGAAAATATGTGGAGGCTGATATTTGTTTTCTCGATACCTACGTTTGTTTTAAGAACATCTTTTATTTGCTGGGTGAGTGACCTCGGTATACACCGTGGGCACGTACATACTTAGCTGAAGAATTTTGGTGCAGTTTTATAAACATATACCAAATAATACAGGATATTTATTAATTAATAAACACAATTCATATGCTTTCTTCAAGAAAAGTGATCATAACATAAGTTGTATTCAAAAAAGATTGGGAATTTCTGGTCAGTATTTAGGTATAATATTTACATAGGTATTAATTTTATTGGAGGTTAGTTTGTTAACTCTGACCCACCGTGTACAGTCAGCTCCAGAGAAAAGTATACAAATTTGTATGGCAGGGGGTCTACTTTTCTCTGCAGCTGACTGTTCCTGTATGTTTAGGTAAACGAATGAATTAGGTAAATGAATGTATTATGAACACATCTGTATTTTCGCGTCTTGGCGTCTTTATTAAGAGTCATGAAAGATTTACTATTATGTACATAGCAAGATTGTCACTCCAGACAGGCCGCTTATTTAGAGTATTAATATTACAGTATTTTGTTATGTATTTAAGATAATTTTCCGCATTATTTCTAATTATATTGGGTTGGTAAGAAAGTAATGAGCGAATCATAACCAATATTGTAATTTTTATTTAATTTATTATTTTAATCATTTATCAAAAATATAACGGCCTTCGTTATCTACTATTTGTCTCCATCGTTCTGGTAAAGAATGAATAGCATCGGTGAAGAAGTTCTTAGGTTTAGATTCAAAAACTCAGCTATGTACTGTTGTAGATGGGCTTGATCATAGAACATTTTTTCATTCAAGGCATTGCTTAGCGATCTGAACAATGCGTAATCCGTAGGTGCCGAGTCTGGAGAGTACGGTGGATGAGGTATCACTTTCCAACCTAGCTCCAATAGCTTTAGCCGAGTTCACTTTTGCAATGTGTGGGCGAGCATTGTCGTGTAAGAAAAAAACTTTAGCATGCTGTGGACGATTCTGACAGATTTTTTGGTTTAAATTTTCAAGCTGATTACAGTATACTGTTGCGGTAACAGTCATTCCAATTGGTAGGAGTTCCCAGTGAATAATACCATGAATATCCCACCAAACGGACAGCATAACTTTTTTCGGGTGAGGCTCTGTTTTTGGTGCCTCTATTCCTTTTTCGTTTGGAGCTAGCCACTGACGTTTGCGTGTGTGATTTATATATAAGACCCATTTTTCATCTCCAGTGATAACATGGTCCAACCAGTTGAATGTGCGGCGAAAAGACAGAAGTTGTATGCAGATATCGGCACGGCGGTTTAGTTGATCTCTATCAAGTTCGTGCGGTATCCAAACACTGTATTTGTAGTTTTTTCCCAACTCGTGTAAATTTGTTTCTATGGTGACATGAGAGCAGCCTAACTCGGTAGCAAAAGTACGACTCGTTAGCCTCGGATCTCCTTCAATTAAGGTTTTTAATTTGGCTACATCAATCTTCACCGGTCGACCAGACTTAGGTTGATCTGATAATGAAAAGTCGCCACTACGAAACCGCTGGAACCATCGTTTCGCCGTGGCCTCAGACACAACTTCAGGAGCAACACGCTGACATATATTACGCACTGCTTCGGCGGCTGAATGGCCAGACTGAAATTCATATAGTAAGCAATGCCTTACATGCACTTTTAATTCGTCCATTTTCTTCCTTATATTAGCTCGGCGACAGCTAGTGAATAACTGACGAGAAACTGTGCGATTCGCCCTTTATATACTTTCGACCATAGAAGATTCTAGAACTCTCTCAAAAATTTTATGTGGAATTCAATCGATCGCTCATTACTTTCTTACCAACCCAATATTAATTTAATTTATCAAAATGTACTGGAGTAACAATTAAAAATCTCATACAACGCGTTATTTTTAGCTATCTGGCAACCCGTGCACAGATTATGCAGTAAAGTGCATTACATGTGTGGATGCAAGTATTTTTGCACCAAGTCAGGATTGCAACTTTTGAAAGAAAATAAAATTAATGAAATTTCGATTTTTGAATTATAAAAAAAATATTAATTACGACCAAGAAAATGTACTACGTTACAGGTGATGATTGGGGCAACTCCAAAATAAAATTGTACGTCCTCATTTATTCAGTATGTTCGCCTTTATTTATTATGAAACAACTGACAAATATTAGTTGCGAATTGGACAAGTCACAAGATACTTGAATATGTATTAAAATGCCAGTGTTGTATAAATGAGCAATATAAAGCATGTTCTGCCATTTAGCTGCATCAACCTTAAATGTAAAATAAACTAGGTACTGGATGAAATCCACAAAAAAGTTCAACAAACGGTATAATAGGCACGTAAAGTAAACCACACAGGCTATGTTCTACCTGAAGGTCCCCAGACAAACCAACGAGGTAGTTTTGCGTCATCTTATACTTGTACAGTCACCGGCAATAACATAGCACAAAAATAAGACCGCAAAAATATCTGACACAATCTTATATCAGCCATACGGGGTGTCAGATATTTATGCGGCATTTTTAGGGTTCCGTACCAAAAAGGTACAAAAGGAACCCTTATGGTGCGACTCTGTCCGCCTGTTTGTCTGTCTGTCATATTATTAAACAATTTTACGATGTTATTGCCGGTGACTGTATGTATTAGATATTACACAAGGGTCCTCTTGGGGCCACGGCTAATTCAACGCAAATCTAATTACACCGGGATTCGCTGTTTTATTCACATTTTTCGCGTAAATATTCTTGATTGCAGAGCTCCTTAATTACCTTATTTATGTCGCTTAATATAGCTTTCAGTCTCACTCTCAGTTCATTAAACCTGATTTAGCGTGTAATTTCCTTTGAAGGTAAGGAAATAACTTCAGCAAATACGTGGAAATATTTTCATAAAATAAAATTAGATGTGATCACGAAGTTCCGACCGACTTCTTTTTACTACTCGTGGAGCGTGGAGTCCGTTTGGGAACTATAAGGTCTATAAGTAATACTTCCAAGATTAGACATGGCACATGTTTTGACAAGAGATAACTGTCATTAAATATGGATTTAGTTTTTTAACTAATTAATCCTTATACGATAAAAGCGTTTAAGAAGTCGAATAATATTAATTGTTATCGTGTTTAGGAGCTAGAAAATGTTAATTCGATTTTATGTAGTACATAATATGTACATATTTTAGAATCCAAAACTGCGTTTTATAAAACTTCCTCTAAAGATTAAAAAAAATACGGCTTATTTTAATTCGACATGGCTGACATAGGTACCTGTATTTCATAAACTAGTCGTGCACATCATTTTAGGTTCAGCTGTGTGATACGGCGCTCACCTGGAATTTCAGAAAATGAAACAGTTTTATGGAGAATTTCGATAAAATTTCAATATAATTATGTAGGAACGACCTGTGTGACTTGTGTCGGAGCTCGTGAAGGAATTTAAATAGTTGCCGTGATCCGGCTCGATGGCGTAGTCTGTAAAATTGGTGGTTTTAATTTATTCCGTGTTCGGTTTAAAATTTGATATTATTTCAAAAGATCAATTCAAACGAATTTGAACATAATATGTTACTAATATTACAATGACTCTTAAAAATGCCATGCCATTCAGTCGTCGTGCATTTTGCTCGTTTTTTTTGTACACTAGTTAACTAATCATATAAACTAGTTAAGTACGTTACGGGTGACGCATTATAACTACATAAATCATATTTAATTGAAATTGATGTAAGACGTAAGAGTTATTGTTTCCTGTGTGGTGACGAGTTAAGAATTTCACCACCCCCTTTCTTCCCGTGGGTGTCGTAGAAGTCGACTGTGGGTGTGGGTTAAATTGTGGCGTAGGCAACCTGTCACTGCAATATCACAATTTCGTTTTCATTTAACCCCTTATTTGGCACTGAAATTAGAGTAGTTTCATGTGCTCTGCCTACCCCTTCATGGGATACAGGCGTGATTGTATGTACGTAAGACTTGATCGACTGGATCTTGATGTACACAACCCGGCATTCCTTAAATGACACTGAAAAACTGTACCTATACACTTTTTTCATAATTATAATTCGTTATTACTATGTACTTCGACGACCTTATGGGCCTTATACCAACAGGCGAAACGAAATTCATTGGCGGAGATCTTAATGGCCATATTGGAACATCATCTCTCACTTACTCTGAAGTTCATGGAGGATATGGCTACGGTACAATAAATAAGGAGGGAAGAACCATTCTGGATTTCTGCGCAAGACATAACCTCATTATAGTAAATTCATTTTTCAAAAAGAAACCTGAACATCTCATAACTTTCAAAAGCTCGGGAAACAATACTCAAATAGATTACGTTCTTTGTCAAAAACAGTCCATTAAGTATTTCAGAGATTGCAAAGTCATACCCGGGGAAGAACTCACTTCTCAGCATCGCTTATTGGTGTCGATATTCCTCCTACCAAAACCGATCAAATTCCACAGAGATCGGACAGCAAAAATCAAATGGCGTCAACTATACACAGAGAAAGGTGAGAACCTCTTGGTATCTCTGAGATCCTACCTAGCTAACGACTCTGTTAAACACATTGATGCCGACTGCATGTGGTCAAACTTTGAACAAAGGTGTAACAGTGAAGCTTCAAACTTCTTAGGGGTTTCAAAAGGAGGCATAAGTACCAATAAAGATCCTACTTGGTGGAATGATGAAGTCAAGAAAGCTATTAAAAGCAAGAGAGAACTTTTCAAACAGTGGCAAGTCACAAAACTGGACGTGGACAAGATAGAGTACATAAAAGCTAAGAAGTCAGCGAAGCAAAAGGTAGCACAGTCGGTTGCTAATTCTAGAGAAAACTTTTACCACAGACTTGAGGACGCCAAAACTGATGTAGAAGTGTTCAGAATCGCTAAGCAACGGCACAAAGCATCATTGGACATAAAACAAAACAAATACATTCGTAACATAGATGGCCAGCTGCTAACATCTGATGCAGAAATAAATAGTAGATGGTGTCAGTACTACAAAGAACTACTGAATGAAGAATTTCCCAGCCAACCACTACAAGATATCGCACCAACCCTGGGACCCATACCATCAGTCACTGTCGATGAAGTACAGAGAGCAGTCAATAAAATGAAAAATCACAAAGCCGTTGGTCCCGATGGGATACCCGCTGACCTGTGGAAGAAGATTGGTCCGGTAGGATGGGAGTGGTTAGCACAGCTATTTAACGTTATCCTAAAAACTACAAGGATCCCGACTTCGTGGCGACAGAGTTTTCTTGTTCCTTTCTTTAAAAATAAAGGTGATGTCAGTGTTTGTGGGAATTACCGAGGGATTAAACTCACCTCACACACCCTGAAAGTCTGGGAAAGGATTATAAACAATCGCCTCATAACTCTGGTGGATGTATCAGTAAACCAGTTTGGCTTCACTGCGAACAGGTCAACAACAGATGCAATTCAGGCAGTCAGAATTATTTTGGAGAAGCACCGTCTCAACAAAGAAGACCTACACCTTGCCTTTATTGACCTAGAGAAGGCATTTGATCGCGTGCCTAGAAAGCTCGTATGGCAAGCTCTGAGAGCTCAAGGAGTACCAGAGTCTCTCATCAGCTTAGTGCAAGATATGTACGACGATATAAGCACGAAGGTCAGAAGTCCAGCGGGAATCAGTAAACCGTTTGAGGTAAACGTAGGAGTCCATCAGGGATCTGCACTAAGCCCATTACTTTTCAACCTGGTGATGGACTTTCTCACCAAGAATATCCAATCACCCTTACCATGGTGCTTACTGTATGCCGATGATGTGGTGCTGGTAGACAAGTGTTCACACCATTTACAAGAAACCCTGGAAACATGGAGACACACACTGGAAAGCAATGGTCTACGTATCAGTAGAAGCAAAACTGAACACATGGAATGTCTATTCGGTAGTGGCACCTCGCACCCACGCACCGTTCACCTCCAAGGATTTCCTTTGCCAAAAGTGCCCCAGTTTAAATACCTTGGATCAATGCTTTCTGCAGATGCTTCCATTGAGGCTGACGTCACACACCGAGTTAACGTTGCGTGGCAGAGATGGCGGGATCTCACGGGGTTCTCTGTGATAGAAGAATGCCGATCAAGACCAAGGGCAAAGTGTATAAAACGGCAATCAGACCTGCCCTGACATATGGTGCCGAGTGCTGGGCCCTGAAAAAGGAGCATGCACAGAAATGCCATACCAACGAAATGAGGATGCTGAGATGGGCTGCGGGTGTAACTAGACTTGATAAAGTGCGGAATGAACACATCAGAGGAAGTTTCAAGATAGCGCCCATCACGGAGAAACTCACCGAACAGAGGCTGCGGTGGTATGGTCACATTATGAGACGCGACGATGACCATGTCGTGAAAAAGGCACTAGCCCTTCAGGAGACCAAAAGAGGACCAGGGCGCCGGCCTGCCACCTGGTGGTCCACCGTGTCAAAGGATTTAGAGCGAGCCCAATTGAACACACAGACAACCCAGGACAGACGGTCCTGGCGCATGAGAACGAGGAGAGCCGACCCCAAATGATGGGATAAAGGCAAAGGAGAAGAAGAAGATTACTATGTATTAGTAAGTTAATAACGTCTACTATGGGACATCTATTAACTTTCCAACCATTAAAAATCGAACTCGATATTACGATTGGAATGGGAATTTTAATTTAACTAGCTTCAGTGTGCCGTGTCTTGTGACATCGCCCGATACGATCTGTGTACCTAATGAATGCCGTGATTCCATGTTACTGTTGTATACACCAGGTTCATTTAGAGGAGATTCTAGAAATCATGGACGTCGTATGATGAAGATACCACATTATCATTAAATTTCATTAAATTTAAAACCACAATATTTGTAATTGACTGCATTAGTATAACAGCTACCTATGCAGTAAAATCTCGATTTGATAAAAAAAAATTGAATAAAAATTAGTTCTCCAGTTAATGTTGACAACTGCTGCTAAACAACACGTTTATCTTTGGATCATTAGTAACGTTATTAGGGAACATTAAGACGCTACAGGAGCGAAAATGCTAAAATGGAAAGGAGCCCCCTTTCAATTTGGGAATTTTAGTTGAATATACTAGTGTTATTAACTAGATTTATCGAAAAAAAATTGTCCATTACAACACACAACTCAGTTAAAAGATATTGAGAAGAATCTTTAAAATCGAGGTTCCGCTCTCGACTGTTTCCTCCTTCAAAACTTAATCAGTCGGAACGAAATTTGAGAATCTGAATAATAATAAAATAAACTGTGTCGGACCGTTTAGTTTTTTTGGGTAATTGTTACCAAACTTGAGTATCACACCTTTTTTGCGCTATAATGGAAAAGGCTGTTTTTAGAAATTTTTGACTGTCTCTAGCGTTTTAAAAATATAAATTTAAATAATAATCTGTGTTGAAAAAATCATTGCTCTATCTTCAAAAACCAGGGAGGAAATAGTCGAGAGCGTTAGTATGGAGACTTGACCCCTCCTGTATATCGTCGTAAACAAAACACAACTTTGAAACATAAATCAGTTTCCATCCGTGCGAATAATTTTACCAACACTTTATTCCCCTAATATCCGGCTATGCTAACGAATTATGTCGGTATTCTTACCCGTTTTCGAAAACGGACATGGGTAATAAAAGTAAACAGAGTGTTAATTTATTGCCTTACGTTCAAAATGCTGCTCTTTGCTACCTGAAGCTCTGACTTACAAAGAAAATTAATTTTTAAACACATTTTAAATAGTAGGTAAGGGTTCCCTCTATTTGGCATAACTTTAATTGTCCGAAACGATTTTCGCATAACAGACTTCGCATAATCGATTTTCGTCGAATGTTAATTTGGTAGAAAACTTATTTGTCATAATCTAAAATAATACGAACATTACTTTGTCCGAAAATAAGTGCGCATAATTCAGTTTACGCCGATTGTTTTTATGAATAAAATTAATTTGCGTAATTGTATTTGGCATATTTCTTAATCAGAATGGTGGATATTCTATTTTAAATACTAAATGCTGTCAAGAGAGTCGGTTTGGTTAGGTTAGAACTGCGACCTCAACAAAATACAACATTTTGTCAAGAATTTCGGTAAGGTTAGGTTAGAACCGCAACATTAATATAGAGATAATAAATTAGATTATAATATATTATAATATATTAGATTTACCTATGATAAAAAATCTGCGTGGTAAATTACAACTAAACCCTGTTATGCAGAAATAATTTATGCATAAAAACCATTCGGCGAATAACCATTATGCATGAAATATATTCGGACAAACAAAAATATGCCTAGACAAATTATTCGTAACTATACTATGCTATAACAGATTATGCGAAAGGTGAATTATGCCAATATCGGTTATGCCAAAAAGAATTCTTGATTGTAAAATTATGCCAAAACAAGGGGAACCAGTAGGTAAGCCTCAGTTTCAATTCAGTTCATTTCATAGCCACAAGAAACTTACTACTACATGTTTTTCAATATGCAGCCATGACCAAGGCCTGGGCTTTTTTTTTCATCTAAAAACCTCATTTTTGAACGGTTTATATCTCACTTTTTGACATCTATCAATGAGGATAGTGAGACTATTCTCCATAATGGCATCAACACCGTTAATAAGAACACTCCCGAGCTCCCGACTAACTCAGCTTTCAGACAAAGAAAACTAAATCTAAATCGGTTCATCCGTTCGGGAGCTACGATTCCACAGACAGACACACACACAGACAGACACGTCAAACTTATAACACCCCGTCGTTTTTGCGTCGGGGGTCAATAAAAAAGCCTTTTGTACTGAGTAAATATAAGAAAAAAATATTTTTCAGCACACCAACTGGTAAAGGCTTACTTTGCTATTCGAAAACAGATAGCAAAATTGCATTTTATCCACAAGAGTGCAAAGTAATTTCATATAAATTTTAACTTGATGTGATGAGCTGGATGGTATAATTTACGTGTAAATGATGATTTTGAATCATAAATATTGATTAGATTGATAGATTTGATTTAGTTTGATGTTTTATAGTCAGTATTTTGTTCGTGTTGGTGTGGTGAAAAATTTTGTGTTTCACTCGGTGGCAAAGTTTGTTTAACCTTCGTGCCTTGAAGCCCTCGCAACGCTCAAGATTCCACTTTTTTTCGCTTGCTCGGGTATCAATATTGGCACGTGCGGTTAAACAACAACTTTGCCCCCTTGTAAAACAAATAACATACATACAATCACGCCTGCATCCCATAAAGGGGTAGGCAGAGCACATTGTTACGAAACCGTTCAAAAATCACCCTGATTTTTGATCCTGTATTCGTTAGACTAAGTTAATTATTTTTGTTATTAAAAATCAATTTTCAATTTTATACATTTAATAATAATACGTCATTTTAATTCTAATTCATTATCATGTAACTGTTGACATTTCAATTTGTATATTCTTTCATTAAAATATTCAATATTGTAGTCAAGTTGACATTACACATTACAAATCATCAGTATTAATTTATTCAGTTTTTATTTAATGTTCATTGATAATTCTATAATTCATTTATACTACTTGCATATTTTTCAAATAAAATATTCATTGGAATGTATAACTGAAATCATATTTCGAATCACTACTTATTCACAAATGGCAATATTCAAAATTCAAATCTGACAGCTTTTAGAGCTTTTTGAAAACTTACGGTTATTCCGCCTCCAACGACATTCACTGTGCCACTTTCTTTGTCCTCACAATTTGCATTTATTCACATTTTTTACAATTTGAAATCCACATCCATGTAATTTGGATTATCCATGGTCCTTACGAAGCCTCTGGATTGTGAGAGGACAGGACTGTGGCACCGAGTCAGGCTCCACGACCTATGCAACGGGTCTTCATCATCGAAGCCGTGGGTCGACCAGGTTGGCGCAGGGCGTATTCAGCTGCGTGCAGGTTCCAGGGCTTCCACTCATCGAGTCCCATCCCATCAGCCAGGATCCAGGACGGGTGAAAGTCGCGACGAGCACACGCAGCATCCCATTGCAGTGGGCATCCATCCGTGACCAGCAGTCAGTCGCGGGATCCAGCCAATTCAGCGCCAACCAGACCAATCCAGGAGCAATTCAGTGGAGATCAGCGGGAGCCAATATTCAAGATCAAGCAGCATCCAGCACAGGAGGGAAACGAAAAAGTGAGATCGTTCCATTTCCTTTCTTATTCAATCCATATTCCTTTGTTTCTTCCTTTTCTGTGTAGCTGCACTATCCATTAGGTATTATTCAATCATACCTACTCAAATACCTAATTCATTGCTTTCCCATTCAGTGCAGAAAGTTAATTCATTGCCATAGTTTGGATTAGAAACCAGTAGGCATTTCGATAGGATTATTCACTACAGGTATTCATTTTAGTAGGTATAACCTCTTGACCCAATTCACAGTAATACATAAGATTTTAATATTAACTATCACTTTCACATAATTCCTATACAATACGATAACAATAATTCAATAATTTTGTAACTTTATTACGCTAATTTCAATTAAAAACTTCAAAAACAATAGGCAAACACGTTCTTAAAACAATCTTGATAACTAACTGCAGTGCAAATAAGTCGTAAACAAGATTACGTAATACAAGTGCATACCTTGATTCGCATAGCAAATAGTTTTAGCGCCTGGAGATTTTTTAAGAGCAAAGTTTTTATTTAAGGTCATAATTTGTACCAATATTTATAGGCTCATTTTTTAGCATTTTATTATGCCACAATGTCATCGACACAGGATTTACATCAACTTAATTACAAACGTGACCTTATCAAAGGTAAACTTACTGTTTTCCACAATTTTGTGTCGCATTTAGCTGCTGACCCGCAATTAAATGAATTACAGCTTGCAGAGTTGCAGTTACGATATGACAAAACATTGCCGCTTTATGATGAATTTGACACATTGCAGACGAATATTGGTATATTATCAGAATTCACAAGCGAAGAGTGTATAGAAGATGAGCGGGTACTATTCGAAGACATTTACTTCGCTAGCATGTCGCTAGCGAAAGTACTAATTCATAAGTATGCAAAACTTAATTCAGCAGTAAAAGTGTCCCCTCAGGCTCTTAAAAATACATTAGATATGAGGATAAATAACCTACAGTCTACGACAAACACAAAGGTGTGCATATCTGCACGCGACATTTCTTTAAATTCAAATATTCATGTCCCGGTATTTAGGGAGTTCAATTCAATTGTTCCCAGGCACAGATTGGCGCCAGAACAGAACTCTCGTGACCAGTTTCCAAAAGTTGACCCTAGCGACCAATACGTACAATTCAATGAGTCGCCGTCAGTCCAGGGGTACTCATATCAGTATACATCGGCTGCGTCTCTTCACATGGAGCGTAGTTTGGAAGCCAAACATGGCTATACAGTTCACAGATGCAATTACAGTCGTGTGGCGGGAGCACCGAGCAACTATGTTTACGATCACGTCCTCGATAGTTCAGAGTTGCTCAGTTCCATGGTTCGTCGTCACCAAGTATTCATCGTAATATACAAATATTACCGCCTTACGTTCTTACATGCAGGGCCTCTTCTGAACAACGAAACGAAACAGCTCTTGATAGGTAACATATCAAGAGAGCTTGACGCGTTAGAGGGTTCAGCAATCCATTTATACCGTTTTCACATATTCATACCTATTTAAACACATTCATATAAATATCTGGGTACTTTTTCAAATTATGGCAATTTTCACCCAAACAGATTTCAGTCTTTTCCTTCCTTTCCACGTCCTGATGGGCGATCCACACGTTTCGTATACCAAACGCACAGATTGCAGCCTCCAAGACATCACCGGGTCGTGGCACTCAGCAGCAAGACAACTTGGAAGGCATCCATGGCAGCGACGGTATCTCACGGTCTGCAACAATTTCTACCCTCCCCCTCGGCATACAGTTGAAGTCACAGACTTCAAGGCGGGAGCATGTTACGAAACCGTTCAAAAATCACCCTGATTTTTGATCCTGTATTCGTTAGACTAAGTTAATTATTTTTGTTATTAAAAATCAATTTTCAATTTTATACATTTAATAATAATACGTCATTTTAATTCTAATTCATTATCATGTAACTGTTGACATTTCAATTTGTATATTCTTTCATTAAAATATTCAATATTGTAGTCAAGTTGACATTACACATTACAAATCATCAGTATTAATTTATTCAGTTTTTATTTAATGTTCATTGATAATTCTATAATTCATTTATACTACTTGCATATTTTTCAAATAAAATATTCATTGGAATGTATAACTGAAATCATATTTCGAATCACTACTTATTCACAAATGGCAATATTCAAAATTCAAATCTGACAGCTTTTTAGAGCTTTCAAAAACTTACGGTTATTCCGCCTCCAACGACATTCACTGTACCACCTTTCTTTGTCTTTTCACAATTTGGATTAAAACCAGCACCAAACTACAGTCCGCTTATTATTTCACCATCAATACGAAGACCTGAGACCAGCGAAGATTTTACAAATCCAGATAAGTATATATGTCATTTTAGTCTCAAAATGGGATCAGGAATATGCTGTTAAAATCTGCCGTGAAATGCTGACGAGCACCGTGTATAATAAAATAAAGACTAAATACTTAAAAGAAGTTATCCAACTGTTTCAAGTCGATTCTTTTATTTCAAGAGATTATTTTGTTTGTTTTAGTATATATGTATATAAGCTTATATTATCTATATAAAAAGCCCTTACTGTCACCTTGGAAAGTATGGTAAAAGTCGATCTTGTGAAAACACCGCTCATACTCGAATGATCGTTCTATTTGCCTCCCGTGTTGACCCGCGCCGCGGGGGCAAACTGGCTTGTACAAACTTAGTCAGCTGTATGAATTGTATGAGTTTACTCATACATATAGACATGTTTAGAATACAGATAGTCAACCTTCGGGGAAAACGAAATCTATCACTGTTTTAAATTAAATGTTTACGACACTTCTACTGCTACTACTACGAAATCTGTATAATTTCAGATTTACCCCAAAATATATTACTTAATTACTGTCTTTATTAAGCAATGGTTATAGCTCACTTACCTACTGACATTACCAATGTTCTTTTTATTTCTTCACACAGAGAACCTCCTATAGAGTAGCATTCTTGTATATTTTGTTCGCGATACGAGTCACTAGTGCCAGGGGTGCGAGGAGCGGGCGGGGAATGTGTTAAGCGCGCTGTGATTGGCCGTTTCAAGGACAGCGGGCAGTCGCGCCAGATGAAAGGGACTGTCCCTCTACTGACGCGTAATTGGCCAATGTAAGTTGACCTATGCCGGCTCTAAATAAATTATAAATATGACTTTTATGTGGAATGTAATGACGTCTGTTTTTAAATTTGAGCTTCTTGTTACCTTTCCACACCATTTCACACTACAGGTGGACATCTTTAAGACATCAAAATACCCTTTTTCAATTTTTTTACTGCGAAAAACACGCGCTGCTTTCGGGTCTGTTACTTGGTCGCTACTGATCGGGCACGGCGAGCGCCCGCGCTTATATCAGTGCAAATACTAGGAAGGCTGGCGACCGCGAGTCGTCTTGTAATGGATGTCTATAGGGGTTGGTCTGTGTTTCTTCATAAGTAAAGTTCCCATTTCCTACTTTATCTAACTCTAAGAAACCCTCTAATATTCCTTATTGATTTGTCTGTTTATTATAATATATATATATATGGTCTCTGTGTCAGACTAATAAAGCAATTATCCAATTGAGAGCGGAACTAAAGCGATCTCAAGTCAAACAAAGAACTTTCATTCATCTATGAATATTAACCATGTCTACATAGTTTCCTATTAGCTTTACATTGATACTTCGGATTAAGTGGCCGCAGGAAATTAGAAATGTTTTAATTTTGAAATATTACGAAAGTATTGAGTTGAATCATTGTGTGTCAATCATTAATTATTATTTATCTGCCAAGCCTATATTCGGTACCTTAATACAAACGTAACACAAGTATTATTTAATTTATTTAGTTTGATTTATCTACTTTTTATAAAAAAAAACTACTTTAATATTTTTTCACTAGCTCGGAAACACGTGTTTGCTCCCAAACTTTTATTCGTCATTTACAGGTAAGTGAATTGTATAGATCTTTAAACCAACTACATAAAACGTTTTTTGCTTGTATTCCCCTAAGTGAGCCCAAATCTTCCGGTGTCCAAGTTCACGCATTCTCGCGCTTCGCTCGTAACGATAAAAATGAAAAAATACAACTTTGCATTGTTAGGCAAATAACTCTGCTAACTGTTATGGCATTTACGGGTTATTGATCTTTAAAACCCTAACGATCTATTTCCCAAAGCGCGGCTTCCCACGCATGCGCGCAGTAACGAAAAAAATGAAAACTTTTTAGGCTCTGTAACAGGCTGCGTGCGCGCGTGACTTTGGGCAGTGCGCTGAAAAACCTTTGCGTCAAAATACAAGAAACAGTGTGAATTTCACGAAAGTTATTCTAGAAAACTATTAAAACATGGTCTTAGAAAAAGGTATTTAACTGAGTCAAAAAATACTCGTGGCGTCTTTATTAACTATTTTCGGCTTCGCCTCAAATTGTTACCCACGCCACTCATCTTTTTTGACCTCCTTTAAACGCCTGTTGCATAAAATTCTAAGTATAGGTACTAAGTTAGCAAAATGTTTCACGCAATTTTCTACACAAGGGAAAAATAAGTACTAATCATAGTAATTATCATTTGAAACAGTTTCTTCATCATTTTTTATTTTAGCTATTTCAGCCGCTGACTGTACAAAGAAACCATAAAAATTATGCATTTTCACTGAGTAGCTTTAAGAGTAGGTACGGTGGCATTCTTCTCCATAAACCTACCGCCGTCTTCTTCTTCTTCTTAGTCGTATACTCTTGTCAGAGTAGTCGTGGTCATTGATGGGGTCGTTAAATTGTGCTGCCTTTTTAATGGTTTCCCGCCATATTGCTCTATTTGCAGCGTTCCGCGCGCAGAGATTTAAGGGTGACCCGGTGAGAGCCCTCACTTGGTCTGTCCATCGCATTGAGGGGCGCAGTCTGGGTCTTGTACCGCCCACTCTTCCCTGAACAACAAGTCCCGCCGCCGTAAGAAGAGGAATTTTCCGTTCGTTAAATATGCGTAAATCCCGGCTCCGTGTCCGTGATTTATGAACTTCCGAGGGAATTCCATTTAGAAATGCTGAGAAATTAAACTGCATACGGACTCATATAAATTCTGGTACGTTGTGATATACGAAAAATGTATACATATTAAAATACTGCAGTTAAATAAGTACAAGTCGGACTCGAATTCAGAGACCGTCGCAAGACTCGCGAGATTTTATAAACGATTATTTTTTCAAGCCTTTGAATTTTTGGCCTAGTCAAAACCAGGGCCCGTAACTTTCATGCCGATGACATAAATTTGACGTCACGCTGCATATAGGATGATTCAAGAGTTTTATTTAATAATTAATCATTATTCATCAATCATTTTAATCATGACTTCAATACTAATCTATTCATACGTAAAAAAATTAATACCTACTTGATACGTGAATAGTAATAGTTATTTGTTATACTTACAAGGGGGCAAAGTTGTATTTTTACGCCGAGTGTGGAATTGAAACCACGAGCGAAGCGAGTGGTTCGAGAATAGAATCCTGAACTTGCGAGTTTTTTAACACACGAGAATTAAAATACATTTGCACCCGAGTGTAACACAAAACTTTTCCCCTCGCTATAGCGAGGAAACTATAACGCAAAAAATGCGTTTATCACTGCTTCCAGTAGTTCCACAGGTGGTATAATCTTGATTACTAGATTCACCTACTTTTATCAATTTTAAAGCAGTTAATTTGACTTTATTCAAGGTCAAATTACTTTATATTATAAAAACAAAACATAATTGTTTCCTTTTCGTTTCACGTATCAAGTAGGTATTAATTATTTCACGCATGAGTAGCTCACTTTTGAAGTCATTTGTACATGATTAAATTGATTGATGAATAATGATTAATTATTACAATAAAATTATTTGAATCACCTATATGCAGCGTCTAATTTATGTCATCGGCATGAAAGTTACGTTACGGGCCCTGATCAAAACAATCGAGGGAGGTTTATATTGTACTATTGTACTTTTATACCTACTGCCATGTATTAAAGAGAAGAAAGAGGGGTCAACATTACATTTACGATTTTGATCCGCAAGAATCGTCGCATAAACTTATAGCTAGATGTTTATTTAATGACTTATTCAATAAAAATGTCCATTGACGATTACTTTACTGCCGCTGTCTTGCCACATTGAAAAGGGTATTTTGTGTATTTTCTGCGTAATTCTAGGAGAAATAAGATTCAAAGGAAGTATTTATATCTAAGCTACAACTAACCACAATCGGGGCACCATCCGCAGCAGCACTATTAAGACTGTCAAGGGCATAATAAAATACCTAAGTGAATATAATTATATAAGAAACTAAGACTAAACTTAAAAGCTAGCTAATGTCTGCTAAATATGCTTTTTCAATATTAAAAAAAAAGTTAACATCATCAAACATGTAGCTAAAGCATGTTTCAGCTTTCAAACTTATTTTATTTAAACAAACAAGCAAAATGAAGCCTAATCAAATATCAATTAACTCCGTTTTACCTCTCAAAAATACATACGTGCGTATATTTACTTTTAATGTATTATTTTTACTTTCACTTATCAGACTGCAGATCATTAGCGTTCATTCAATTTCGTACCGTCTTTTGGGATTGTTTTAGAGTAAAGAAAGTCATTTAAAATGTGAGTGTATCCCAATAATTCAAACTAGTAAAATATGTACGCTCTTCAAGTATACGGATTATTTTAAATAACCTTCGTTTTTACAATGGGAATAAAAAAGGAATTGTATAAAAACTAAAGCCGAACGCCCGTGTAGCGAAGACAGGCCGCCGTATAAGGATCGATTTCTGCATTGAGTGCAGTACTCACAGATTACCCAGGATAGATTCACCATCTGATGTACGACTTGTACATCAGATGCTGAATCCATCCAAAAGTGTCAAAAAGGTCACAGTAAATAGAGAAAACTTTTATTGTTGTTGACTTGCGGAAACTGTCCAGCAAAGAGGATCGAGTATTATAGAGAGTTACTGTCAAAGTATAAAATGTGTAATCACAGTGCATAGACTGCCATATCTCGTCACAGGCTTAAAACTTTTAAGCCTCAGTTTTGACAATTGGTCCATATTCTTAGTTTTATTTATTTAATTTGGTCCATATTCTTGACAGTAAAAACCAAAGCACTGATATGTATTAAAATGTCAAATATTAATATTAGCGCCATCTAGCAGATCGTACCCCAAAGGTGTAATGCCATCTAGGCCACCGTACCTTTTTCTGTATGGTACTGAGGTACGTTTTTAGGGTTCCGTAGCCAAAATGGCAAAAACGGAACCCTTATAGTTTCGTCATGTCCGTCTGTCCGTCTGTCCGTCTGTCCGTCTGTCCGTCTGTCACAGCCGATTTACTCGGAAACTATAAGTACTACAGTGATGAAATTTGATGGGAATATGTGTTGTATGAACCGCTACAAAATTATGACACTAAATAGTAAAAAAAAAGAATTGGGGGTGGGGCCCCCATACATGTAACTGAGGGATGAAAATTTTTTTTTTCGATGTACATACCCGTGTGGGGTATCAATGGAAAGGTCTTTTAAAATGATATAAAGTTTTCTAAAAAACATTTTTCTTAAAGTGAACGGTTTTTGAGATATCAGCTCTCAAAGTCGTAAAAAGTATGTCCCCCCCCCTCTATTTTTATAACTACGGGGTATAAAATTCTAAAAAAAATAGAGGTGATGCATGCTAATTAACTCTTTCAACGATTTTTGGTTTGATCAAAGTATCTCTTATAGTTTTTGAGATAGGTTGATTTAACTGTAATTTTGGTTAAATATTTGCTGCTACGGAACCCTTTGTGCGCGAGCCCGACTCGCACTTGGCCGGTTTTTTTCTTAGACTTTATCTGTCTATACGGAGTTATATATGTCTTTGCTGCCCAGCAAGTCCAACCAACTTATTACTGAAAGTAGAGTAGAGAGTAGTATCAATTAACATTACTTATTACTCATAAAACTGTTAAGTATGAGTTACTCATAAAACTTCTCAATCAGTAAATTGAACATGTTTTAAAAAATAAATTACATACATATAAAATCACCACTGTATTCCCAAAAAGAGTAAGCAGAGCACGCGATGAAATAACACGACAAGTAATACGAACGTTTCGTATCGAAACCTATTGCGCACTACATTTGTGCATAGTATTTAAAGTCAGCCTTCGAATATACTCCCTCTACTGAGCAAAGCTCTGTGGCCCAGCAAGGCCGTCGCCAAAGTCGTTGCTCCTGTAATGAGACAAAAAAGTGCAAAAACAAACGTATTCCTGTACGAGTGTACGTGGAACGCCGCCAGCCGAACGCAGGCGTTTCTGCAAAATAAAATTAAGAAGCAAAAATGCTGGTATTGCGAAAAAAAAGGGAAAAGGTGCATAGGAGAAATACATTGTAGCATTCGAGGTTTTGTGAGGATTATAGCGAATAAATATGTAGCTATTTCACATCGTTGAGTGTTCTTATAGAAATAATGAAATGGAAAATTAAAAATAGTGAAAACAAGGCCAGATATTGGACATTTTATAATAGGCCTTTACATCTATGACAGATGATTTAATTTAATTTAATTTAATTTATTTATTTATTCAGACATCAAATGGTCCAAGAAATGTGTTAGTTAAGTCGCTTATTATCTATGTTAGTAACAAAATCGAACAAGTAATATTTAATAATTAATAATTAAAAGTGACTTCGTCCTCTGACCTCTGACTCATTGCCCATAACAGCGGACAATCTAGCTTATTTGCTATCATGTTTAGAATGCTGTTGCTACTGCCGCGCACTCAAAGCAGCATCCTTACGACACTTGCGTTGGTGGCTGTGTAGCCCAATTCGAGAGAGGATCTCGCGTCCACACACGCGGCAGGTGTACGCTCCCCCAGGTGGTCGAGGGTTGGAGGCCTGCTCGTGAGAGTCGTGAGTCTCATGTCGCCTCATGCGTTTCTCTTTCAAAGAAGAAAACCAAACATTGTCGTACTAAGATTGACCGTCATGGACAAAACGCCACATGGGTCGGTTGTCGGCCAGTCGCCGGGCATATACTTATATATATATGAGTGTCATAAATATGAATAGGTATTTTTATTCTTTAAGTAATAAACGTTTTCCTTTTAAATTTAATAAAGATGTTGAGGCTGTTTTAAATACGTCATAGTCGCCACGAATCGATAGGTCAAAATGGTCGTTAAATTAAACGTTAAATAGGGTGTAAACCGGTCCTTTTCAAGCGTGCGAAAGGACGTTAAGCGCTCATGATGTCTTCGCAAGAATTGATGTTATCAAGTATCAACCATACGTACCTACAAACTAATAAAACGATTTGGGACAGGCATCGTTTTATCCCTTAGGGCTGGTGCTGGTACAGAGGGACTGCAAACCGACTGCAATACGTATGAAAACTGTGCAGTCAGCGTGCCGTTTTTTTTTACCCTTTGCCATAAACAAAAGAGACTATGTTTTTTCCATACCACATAATTTACGAATGTCAATGATAAGATGACATTTCGGAGAGTGCGCTGAAGAACTGTACAACCTTGTTCCTCCGTCCCCATTTCACCATAGGACCACCAGACAATCGGCAATGCGGCATCGCTTCATGGTCAGTATTCCAAAAATGCGCACTAAGCGTTTCGCTTCAACATTTCTTTTGCGAACCGCCAAGGAGTGGAATGCCCTGACTGAGTCTGTGTTTCCGCACGAGTATAATCCAGGTCTCTTTAAAGCAAGAGTAAATAGGTAAGTATCTCATAGGTAAGCGTGCTCCACCGTAGACCGCATCATTACTTACCATCAGGTGTGATCGTGGTCAAACGTCTACCTATCCTAATAACAAAAAAAAAAAAGTTATATAATAAAAAGGCTCGTAATATTTACAGGTTTAAAAAATCAACAGCCAAACTGGTAAACAGACAAACAAAAAAGCTACAAGTACCCATACCTGTTGAGTGGGACTTGCGCAGGCGTCAGTGGGCTACCCAGCGCTGGGCGTGGGAGTGGGAACCGGTCTCTTTGTTGTCTATATGTCGTCCTATGAGCCTGTCCCTGCCATTGTCGAGATGTGTGTATAGTCTGTAATGAAGACGTAAACGTTGGATGTATTCAACTTCATTAACACCGGGCAGTGGCAAGTGCTCCTTATATGGAAGACTAATAGGAATCAAAAGGCAGCATGCATTGTACCTACAATTAAATTACCTTTTGGAAGTTATGAAAACAAGTCCTCCGGCGCCTTTATTTATGTCAAAAAGTAATCACGCTTGAAAAAGTCTAATACTGAAGTTATGAATACAAGTCCTAATGTGTCTGCTTGAAAACTACTGTACGTAGTTTCATGTGGCTTTCACCAATGAGTAGAATAATTCATAAAGTTATGTAATTTCTTAATATTTTGTGTGAATTGGATGGTCGGAAAAAAGTGCCTTATTGTATGCCGTATTGTATGATTACGGTACATAATCGTAATAATACCCAAGGGCAACATTTCACCCCAACAGTTTTACTGTTAACCGAAATGAATCTGACCTGTGGGCGGTTTATTTAACTCACTTAAATAGTGTTCGTTAATTACCCCAAATATAACTTGACCTTGTAAGGTTTAAATGTCAAACTTGTGACCGAGGTTAGCCCTAGCTAATTATACATTAGCATTTGTTTTTATTGTATGTATCTATGACATTGTTTTATTTATTGATTTGATTTGTATTTTGGTTCATTTTTGTATAATTTTAAGTTGATTGATCTTACTTGTATTCTTTGTTATCATTTTGTAAAATTTGGAATTGACGATCATTTAGTGAAAGCCTTTGTTTTACAATTGTGTGAAATACTGTGTCTTTTTCTTTAAGAAATAAAGATATCTGTCTATCTAATATAAGTGAGATATGGCTTAATTGAAACGTTTCAAACTATACATATTTAAAGTAACATGTTATGTTAAGAATCAATGAATACATATAATATTTTATATCATTAGGGCTTTCAGTCATTTATTTCGTTCAGACTTTTCCACAATATTAGTAATACGAATAACAACAACTCACTGTTATAATTATAATGTTGAGTAAAGTAAAGCTTCAATTTGAGCTAAAACTGTTGCTATTTCTTCAAATATAAATTTTACATAATTATCTGCATTTTTCAACCGGTGCACGGTGGGCTGAATGGCTCGAAAAGAGGACATTCGCACTTTTTTCAGAAAATAATCGATAATCGAAAAAATCGAAAATGTGTGGACATTTTACTGGACTACAAAAAAAAAACAGCACCTATATAAAAAATCTGCTTATCGTTTCCTATTCTATAAAAGTAGAAAAACAAAGTCTTGAAAGGTAGAAGACGGGACCTCTAATAGTTTCTGAGAAACAAGATACCTATTTTTGGATCCCATACAAAAAACAGACTTTATTTTTTTCTGCTGTCAATATGCCTTATTTCGAAAAAATGTATTACACATTTATTGTTCCTTATATAATTCTCTATCGGATAGCATTTTTAAAAAAATATTTTTCTGAAATGGTACCCTGAATATTTTTATTGATTCCCGGTATTGAGAATCTCCGAAATCACTTGAAGATGACCTACTTGTAAGTAAAGTAAGTAAACACTTTATTGTACAGGAAAATAATACAGCACATAATATTTAAAATAAAAAGTTTCAGTACAAAGGCGAACTTATCCCTTTAAGGGATCTCTTCCAGTTAACCTTTGAGCATTTGAGGGCCATATATTCAACACTTTCAGGTTTGCAAATATTTGAAGGATGATATAAGGTTTCAGTAGAAGTTTAACAGTTAATAACTATATTAAGTTGGTTATAAGTTGAAGTTAGTTTAACATTTGAAATCCAATCTACTCTATTATTACTTTTGTGTAAATATGTTGTGTGTTAGATTAAGTTTAGTTAAGTTTTTTAAATGTTTTGATAAAGATTAATATTACAATATGACTGAAACGGAATCTTGCTAAACAATATTCTCTTGTCTTCACTTACTCGTCATGACCGATATCAAAATAAAATCAAAACCGCATATAACAAGTTCATTTGAATTGGCCTCCAAGTTATCCAACAGCGCAGTTTGCAGTAAGTCAGCGGTTCTCAAACTTATTTTCCCATGGAACCTTTTTAGAAAGTAAAACATCTGACGGAACCCTTAAATTTTTTTTTTTATTGCAATCTTTATTTTAATAAGCAATCATGATAGTAAAATCTAATCACTAGATTCTAATGTGAGGTATTACATGAAACTGTTTTTTATTTTTTAACAATTGGTGAATATTTGGTTTTATAGAAGAGAGTTGAAGTTGCATATCAGGTACCCAAAATTCACACGGAGCCCCCAGAGAGGCTTTGCGGAGCCCTAGGGGTCCGCGGAGCACACTTTGAGAATGGCTGCAGTTTAGTTACTTGTAAACTTTCGTGTTGATATTCCTACCATGATCCCTACCATGTTGCTTGTTACTTTAATCATGCATTATCTTCTTTCACCTCGCCATAATATTAATATGTGCGACATTATTACCAGTGTCAATAAAAATACGTTAGAAGCCCCATTTCATATTTTAAGTGTCCTCTTGTTTGCCGTAAATTCTTCTCGGAAATAGCCTAATATCTGTGTTTATAAATCGATTTTTACTCAATTGTAGTCATACCGAGCTAAGTTGAGCCCCGCCATGGTGCCGGCGCAAATGGTATTTTAAACGTCGTAATGAAATTTGACGTTTAAGTAATTAACCTTTGGACAGGCTCGCTATTAAAAATGACTGTCAACTTATTTAGCTTAAGCTCTCACTAATGCCCGTCTTACAATGAGGATACACCCGAAGATTAGTAACAGACGAACAGTTTGTTTGATCTGAAGTTGATCTACAAGATCAACAGCGTTACATAATAAGCGTCTTAAACTATCAACTATAAATGTGGATTATGCTCATATAATACACAAAGTTCAAAAGCTATGATTGTACTTGAAGAAAATCGTATAGCTTCCATTTGACTACACGGGTTTTGAATAATTGGATTATTAAGCCTATTGTCTATAATACAAAGTGTGTTATGTATTTTCACTTTGACCTTAATTTGTAAGTGATGAATGAATCTTCTTTCTAGCCATAGCTGCGGGCTAGCTCCAATAGCTTGCTGGCCGATATCGCCAGTAGATTGGACAGTCCATTTGCTAGACACTTCCCTTCATTGTCCTGTCTACCAAGACCCAAAGTAGTGGTAGTTGTTTGTCAATTAGATTAATTAGGTTATAGTCATAGGGCTTACGGCGAAATTATGGTCAAAAGCTGCACTTTATGCAGAAAGCAAGCCACTTTGCACAGTGATACTAGGGACCAATACAAATGATTTCATCCGAGGAAACACGATTTTCATCCACTAGAATTCAAGATGGCGGACATTTTCCAAAATGGCGGCCTCATATTTTTAAAAATTTATAGAATCACAACGGCTGCACCGATTTTGATGGTTGGGGTGTCTATCAGTTCGTATTGAAGCTTTTATTAATATAAAAAATTAAAAACATAAAAAAAATAAGATGGCGGCCGAATAATAAGAAAAATATGAAATTTTCAAACTTTTTTTTTCATTCTCGTGAAATTTACCAATAAATTTTCTATGATATGGCCACATTTTTATATATATTAATTAAACCTGATAATATTATCTACATAATAAAATAATAATCATGAAAATCCCTTGAGAAGTTTTTGAACTATACCCATTTCAAATGGAGCGCGCGGATTTGAAAGACGTTTTTGCACGTGATGTGAAAAAAATTGGAATCATAACGGCTGCACCGATTTTAATGGTTGGGGTGGCTATCAGTTTGTATTAAAACATTTATTCATATAAAAATTAAAATCATTTAAAAAATTAAAGATGGCGGCCTAATAATAAGAAAAATATGAAATTTTCATTTTTTTATTCTCACGAAATTTACAAATAGTTTTTCTACGATATGGTCACAAAATAAAACAAAAAACGTTAAAATCCGTTTAGTAGTTTTTGAACTATACGCATTTATTTTGGTCACCACTTACTATTCAGAATCAATTTTTTTAGTATTTATATACATTATTAGTAATTTATTCCGAGTTTAGGTATATTTAGATAACCCCCGTAAACGTTGATGGTCATAATTTTTATTTTAACACGTCAAAGAACTTAAATAGGTACACATAACATTTGCATCACTTCTCCTTTTCAAGGCTAGAGTTAATCTCCGACAACTTCTGTAGGGGGCTACGGAAACATACCTATATTAATACAAACTTATTTTTTGATTCTCGTCTAGGTTATACTGAAAGATGAAGAGTGATTCAAAATAATATCAAAATACAAGGAAATAATGAATAAATAATAATTTATAATATCATTTTTGCAAAATACTTTTTATTTTGGCAGCTGCCTGTGCAAATGTTACATTGCATTATTTGCATTGCGCAGGGTAGACCCACAACACGTACAGCGTATTGTTTCGCAGCCTTTTTCACAACCTCAATTGTCCAAGTATTCCCATTCATACCATATCTCCCTGTTTTCAGACCACTGCAGGGGGCCGATTTTTGAGTCTCACTGTCACTAAAATACCGGTTGAAAACGGTGAATTGCCTATTATTTTCAGTGACAATTTTCTGAATTCGAACGCCGTGAGACTCAAAAATCGGCCCCCTGTACCCAACTATCATTGTACGTCTTCCAACCCCAGGATGATGGCATAGGCACAGAAGTAATATCCAGAATATGGGGCGTTGTTATACGACACGGAGCGCAAGTGCTGCCGATGTTGGTTACTAATTTATTTTTGGTGGTAAACATCAGTTTCTTGCTCACCAAGTTCAGGTGAACTTTTCAAGCATGGCGATTATTCCTGCAGGAAGACTTTGTAGTTACTGCGATGTTTCTATCAAAGCTGGTATAACTTCAGGGTGTGCAAACAATGTTTTAGAACATGATTTTTTTTCTTTTGTATTGAAAAAAGAAGTGGTGTCAGACGTAAAGACGTGAAAACCACGAAGAGCAGTCGGTCTTCCAGGATCCAAAGTGTTGGCTATTTTATAACTTATACTCTGGCAGGTTATTCTCATTTAAAATATTAAGAAAATATACTAGATAAGACTTGGAAATTTCCCAATATAATTAGCTCCATAGATCCCATGCTTAAATGCCAAATTGGGACCGTTCTTAACACATATTTTAGTGAGCAAGCATGTACTCAGGCCTGTTTTCCGGTATGGTTTGGCGGCGTAGGCACTCGTAAAGTGTCGTTTTGCCGACATTCCTGCCTCCATTTACATCACGTCCGATCTCGCAAGTAACATCTTGAAAGCCTCCACGGCTACAAACTGCGAGATAAACTCAAACAACAAAGGGCATGGGACACTGGTACCCGTTACCACCCTGAACTCACTCGAGGCCTCTTCATGAGGCAAAGACCTTTCGGGCTCTAAGCTATGTCCAAACCCGAATCTGGCCACTGACTTTGCGTCTATCCTTCACCCGTACTTCAGACTCCAGTAGTTTTTATTTAAATACCAAGACATTTGTATCGGAAGATCTGATGATACACGTGAGTCCCTGTTCCGCCATATCTTTTGCGCGAGGTACAATGAGGCTATCAGCTTCTTCCGGTTACGTTCCTATGGTTTACCCTGAAATAGCAGAGCAAATGTTCTCTGAGGAAGTAAATTGTTTAAAAAAAAATCACCACACTAATAACATCAACAGGCTACAGTTTCTGGAACAAGCCTTGTTGGTTGTCATACTAACATAACAGGGTCTTCCTGGAGGAATAATGGCCAAGCTTGAAAACTTCACCTGCGGCCTATATATGATCCGCAGACTCCACATTTATCGGTGAACTTGGTGCGCAAGGAACTGTTTCCAACCAAAATTAATAACCAGTATCCCACCAACATCGTCAGCACTACAAAACATACGCTCCTTTTCGTATAACAAGCAAACCATCTCGAAACGTAGACTAAGTATACGAGAAGCAGAAAATAAGTTATTTTATACATAGATATTTCTGTAACCCCTACAGAAATTGTCGAAAATTATCTCTGGAGTCCTCGGAAAGGACAATTGCTATTAATACAAATACTATGTTATGTGCATTTACGTTCTTTTACGTATTAAAATAAAAATTATGACCATCAAAGTTTACGGGGGTTATCTAAATATACCATTTTTCATTTCATTTCATTTTTCATTTTTTTTTTCATACCTAAACTCGATAAATAAAAATTTCAATAAATAAAAATGTGACCATATCGTAGAAAAACTATTTGTAAATTTCGTGAGAGTAAAAAAAAATTGAAAATTTCATATTTTTCTTATTATTCGGCCGCCTCAACATGGTTACGCAAAATATTAAAATAAAATAGAAGCAGTTGGAATATTTGTGCATTATGTATATGTAACGTAGTAACCACCTCAATATAGCTAATTAAATGTTAGGTTCATGTTCTAGTAATTAAATAAAACTATAACCTAAGATTAATTTAAGATAAACCTCGCCCTGCCACAGACTCTTCATTGTACACTCGCAGAGCAATAACACAGTTCAACATCTACAAACGCTCCACGTAAAGCATCCTTCTTCGATTGCTCTTGAGTATACTAAATGTTCTGTTGGCAACACCGCAAGGGCTGGTTTAAGTTTCGCCATTAAATACTTTGTGTACAGTGTCTTTGGTTACTGGGTTCTTCCATTACCGCTTGCCTTTGTAGTCAGGGCCTTTATCCCTTCCTTTTTGATGAAAAATGGCAAATGAGCGGACAGGTCGCCTTATGGTACGAGGACACTGCTGCCGATAGATACCCGAAATACCAAAAGGGTTGGAGGTGCATTGAAGGTCATATCGGTCCAGAAATATCGCTCAAATTTTGTAACTGTGAAAGATGCGAAGATCGTTTTCGGCCTGTCTGTTTCTTAATTTCTCATATCAAGACCTATAGAAATGTAGAATCTCCAAGTCCATTAGCCGGCCCATCTTCCCGCGCACAAGTTTCATTGTTGCACTATATAGGTACACATTTTACCCATTATCTGGAATGGATAGCACTAAACGCCTCGAGTAGCCAGTCTCTCTTCATTAACACTCTTTCCGCCAACGTAAATGGATCTGCGTCGGACAAGTCAATAATGTAGACTGTTATCTGATATACATAACTTCTTTAAGAAAATAAATCGAGATGATGTGAAGTGTCTTCAAAAGTTTTGTATTTGAGACAATTGTTATATAAATTATTTGCTTTTGTTCCTTTCAATTCTAAAATAAATTTATTTGTAAATATTTATTTTAAGTTACCTTTTATTAAAATGTTGTATTTTCTTTGACTTATTAAATTTTACTGTACATTCTAAAATATAATCTACCAACGTAAGTCTTGAATACGGCTTTGTTGAAATTTCAAATCTAGCCTTTTTAGTACACCCCGGCGGTTATTATGAATCTTTTTTAAAATTAATAATTTGTCTGCCGTATACTGCGATGGAAATACCTTACGTAAGAATTATGAAAATTTTACGAATGCGAAATTCTTTTGCGCACTTCAATTTTAGCGTTGCAATGGTTAACTGTTTAACGGAGCATTCCTGAGGTCGGAATCTTGCCCTCTACTATTTAATGTTTTCTTAGCTATAAAAACTATATTGACGCTTTTAACGACGTCTCTGCCAATAAATGTACATTCGGCGCCGAATCGCGCAGAAAATTACTTCGTGCCAAACATGGAAGCTGAATAATCCAATAATATCCAACCAGTCTTTCTTCAACCTTCATATAAGGCCTGGACCTCCTACACAGGGGTCAGGGTGCTCGGATATTAGATGCCACGACCCATGTCGCGTGGGACAGTAAGGTAGTAAAATATCTATTTTGTATTTTGATTTGTTGACCAGTAATAACTCTATTTCATGGAGTCTCGGCGGAAGGTTTGTCAGTCTGATTTGGACGCAATCTAGTGGATGATTTATTGGGATTTTCCTAAGGATTACGTGTTTATTGCTTGGTCTTAATCGAATGGGAATGAAATTACTGTAATTTCCCAGTATTCTCATATTAGTACCTACTTACAGAACAGAGGCGATAGAGAGTGCCACCGAATACCTAATGCACAGTACTCAGCGGAGACTAGCAGGCCAATTGCAACTTACACTTACATTGCACATGTTTGCCCATAGCTGTATTGGATTGTATCGATGTATGGAATTTGCTTTTTGCTCCGTCATAACGAAGGTCAAACAAAGTGGCATACGGTTAATATATAAAGTAGATTGGCAAAGCTACAGATAACCCGTATTGGGCGTTCGCTTTACCTGTAGTGCGGCTCACGCCGTACTGATATGAATATTAATTGATCAGCAATGTGCGGCAGCCTATTCTCACAGGCATGACATTATTTTGTGTACGACATATGTATATCTTAACTCGAAAATCCTCCGAACAGTCGAAGAACAGTATAATATTTGGGAATACGAGTATGATACGAACATAGATGACAGAGCCATGCGCAACATGTGCCCCTCTTGTATTAGGCTCAAAAATATTTCAAATTGTCGGCTTTAATTGACACGGTGATGATGATGATGAATGATTATTCATCGTATTTTGAATTCATGTTCATGAACATCAATTCGAAATACTCAACATTTTAAAAGTTAAGGCACGATACTTATTTTGTGATAGTAAAAAGCAGTAGTACTGCTTTTTACTAGCAATGCACGGACGAGAAGTTTCCAAAGTTGCAGAACATTCCTCATGAGAATTTTCGGTAACTTCTGAGAATGTTCTCGAGAACGAGAATTTATCAGAATACTCAGTAACTTCGTAGTTTATACCATAATTTCGTCGAACTCAGCAAGTCAAGACGTAGTCCCGTGGTAGTGCGCTGGCTTCGTATGCCGATGTTCTCAGGTTCGATCCTGACAGCGATCTGTTTGTTTTTATTTTATTTGTTTTTTTTTTTGTTTATACATATATTGGCATGACATGAAATAATAGTTCGGTACCTAATTTAAAAAAGTCAGGACTAAAACTGTAAAGTCTTAAAGTCGAAATGTTCCCTGAAGTATAGTGAGAATTTAAGCAACTTATTGGTAACTTATCACTTATCAACAAAATAGCTAACTATAATAGACAATATTATATGTATAATAACATATAGTTTTTTTTATATTATGCCCATTTAAACATTATTTCAAGTATATTCTCTCGTTTAAATAATAAATCGCATGTTGCGGGAATGTTCTGCGAACATTCTCAAGAATGTTTCCGCTTTTTGGGAATGTTCTGCAATTTCTACATTACTAAGCAGTACCTACTTACACACAGTGAAAACTTATTACTTGACACAGTTGAACACAAGCAATAAAACTTTGGCGGAATTCAGGATTGATGATGCGATAGCATATGAAATTTTCGCGTTCTCTGTAAATGGATACGAGTATTTTAATTGATACGCCATTAAAAGTTCATGTTCATTATTGTGCCTATATTATTAAAGCCTCCAAATTTCAGTGCCTGATATTGTAAAATGATTGGTGTTCTACAAGCAGAAGCACCCAGGTTGGTGTAAATAGTAACTCTTAAATCTTAAACTATGAGTACTTATATGTGAACTTACATTATACAGGGTGGTTCATTCAAACCGGTCAGTTTGGGAAAGTCTGATACGAAGATCTGTCGATTTTAATAAAAAGAAAAACTGCATTCATACATTTGAAAAAAAAATAACTGTATATGTTCGCAGTTGATCAGCAGTTTTAGTCTACGTTGACTTCATGTTTTCTTACTATTTACAATTCAGAACTTACAAGAACAACTTATATTTATATTATATGACTTATTATTTTATTAGGTAGTGAGCTGCACAATTGCATGGAGAAATTATGAATGAATTCATTGATAAATTCGCCATGCGCTTTTGCAGACTATCATACTATGATAATGTGGGACTGAAAGAAACTGAAGTCTCACAAACAGACTGAAAAAATACTCAACAATCAGTTTGATTTCTTGTTATGAAATGAAAGCATGTTTTTACTGAACTACTTATTACATAATTGAGGATATAAAAGCCAAGAGAAAACAAACACAATCAATCACCGCGTTTAATTCTCTCGATCTCGTAGCTATGTGTTATCTTGTTATAAAGCTTTTAAAGTAATTGCATAAATTCGAATTATACTTTCGGTTGGTACGCAAAGTTGCGTCCACTTGACAGCTTGATCTGTAATCCCCTTGGTAATTGAAACAAACAACAAGATCTTTCTTCTGTTCAGGCATTAGCGAGTTGAAAGTTTCATCTCATGGAAATAAAAGTTACCAGTAATTACTTCCATCGCAGCAATAAACTTTAGGACTTACAAGGATCTCGATTTTTAGTTTAATACTCATAGCGCCATCTTTTGAAAATTGATAACATTATCTTGCCACACTCGGTTGGTTAACTATGGTTCACAAATAGTTCCAGCGCAACTCAGATAGTTTCGCTACTCAACACTAGATGGCGCTGTAAGAGAAATTAGTTCTAGAAATGTTTGCTAGGTGCCACTAAGACATGGAATTTTAAATTTTAACTAGTAAAAGATTTAGTAATTTGTTGAGAAATTATTGTATTTTTCTGTTTCTGTATATTCCCCGGTTGAATCAATTCTATAAGTTCCGTCTGAAACCCACTTGACAACGTATTATTAAGCAAAAAAAAATCTGAAATCACCACTTATTAACACCACATATTAAACTGGTTTTATTATGCATGATGTGTTTCTTCATGCTAAAAGAAGTAAGAATACTACAGTCATAATCACTAAGGTTTCTTTTACCGACAAAACCACGAATCCTTTGTACTGTGGTAACCCAATAAGTCTTCAAACATCAAACAGTTTCCCTCGGTCATTATCTAGAGGTGTGTTAACTGTGATTATCCCGTAACTGGACCCTTTTTTGCTTATTTTCAGTCTTATTTCTTAAGCAATAAGGTAATAAATAAAATATGTAAAGATTGGAGGACAATTGGAGCGTATGCAAGGTAAGCGATGTAGAAGTGGAAGTTTTGACCACCCTACACTGAAAAATAATGACACAAACTGTTTAAAGACATATACATATAACATTATAATTCAAATAAGGGCTTCTTGGTACGGAGCCCGAAAAACAAATGGGGCGATGGGTAGCACATAAGTAATAAATAGTTAAGTACATTTGGTTTACATAAAAATTCCAAAAACGCCTATGCGTTTTTTTGAAACTTATTACCTTTACTGTTATCATAAATTTCTATTTTTGGTGTAGGTAGGTACTTTAGCTATACCTAACTTTTAAGGGGCTCGGCAAAGGCACGCGAACACTTTACATTTTAATATAATAGTAAAAGGGCATTTTCGCGAAAAAATATTCAAAAACTTTTTTTTCTAAAGTAGGTAAATTTAATATTTTTCCTACTCAGAATCACGAGCCCTTTCCATCCCAAATTTATTTTTTCCACATTGTTACCATTGTCCAAACACTTTATAATTATAGCGGTTACAAAGTGAACAGTAGGTACCTATGCAAGACAATAGAAAATTTTGGGACCATTTTTTGTCTCTTGTTTTTTATCCTAGATCGAAAGGGCTTGTGATTCTGAGTAGGAAAAACATAAAATTTACCTACTTTAGAAAAAAATCATTTTGGCGATTCCTCTCGCGAAAATGCCCAAAAACAGTCGAGGATTACTACCGTATTTGATCGTATCTATAATGTTATAGAACCTTTCTGCATATAAAAACTTTTTAAACTAGTTATTAATTTTAAAAAATAGGTTCAACAGTCAGTTAAGTCGAAATGTGTCAACTGTAGTTTTTATTCCTGATTATTGCATGAATGTAAATTCAGAACTATTTTTTACTTAGGTACATCGATTTTATAATGTGATGGTTACCCAGGTAACTATTGTATTTATAAGGGCTACTATGTCATCTTACATGTGACTATAATTCTTACCTTTGTATGTATTATTTTGCGAAAGCACCCTTGAGAGCTTTAAAGAATAAATTCGTAATTTTGAGACGTACCGTACCTAGGTACCCTTTATAAAATGTGTCATCGTAAGGCCGATCTCATAATCCGCATATCACTTTCTATCAACGCATCATCTTATCCGCTAACACTCCGACTGCAGGTGCAGCGGTTGCCACGGCGACGGTCGTTGACCCCGCCCGCCCACCGGCGCCGCCCGCCCCGGCCAGTTTGTAAACACCTCTTCACCAGGACAGATAATATGATCGCCAAACTGTGGTAGTTCGGCAAAATAGTGGGATAGTGGTGTTGCGTGTATGTGTGTGTGTTTAATATGACAATGAGAGGAATAACAATGTGCAAGTGTATTGGTGTTTTGTGGACGTAGCAGGTCAGTCACATATATAATTATATTAATTATTTTGCAAATCAGTTTATATTACGAGGATTTTAAGTTTTTTTCTGTACAAAACACACTTAATGGGGTATGTCAAGGGCATCGATCAATAATCCTGCTGCATTCGGATGCAGTTTCCAGGACAGGCTTATTGAGAGCAGCATATTTTGCACTTTGAAACAACATTCATGAGCAAGCGTAGATATATTCTAGTGAGGACCTTTTTATTTAAAGGTGACTTTTAAATTTGAAATTTTAAAACATGCACGTACAGTCAAATGTAAATAAATATAGGCGTGGAAATGTAAAAAAAAAATATGTCCCATAGTTCTTAATCCGTCGATAAAGGGATATATTTTTGAGCAAATTTTGCACAGATGTAAGTGCGAAAGGGGTTTCCTTCGTATTTGTCCGGAAACGTTCGTATTTGTCATGCTAGTTCAGTCAGTGTCAGTACATCTTGCACTGGGATTGACTGAAATAGTATGACACGTTCGTACGTTTCCGTCAAAATACGAAGGCAAATTTTTCGCACTACATCTGTACATCCATATTTTTTACACTTTCTGACTGCACGTTAAGATTTTAGTTAACTTGAATGTAATTAAGTCTTGTACTGATCACCGTCACCGTAATAGTTTACTTTCCTAGTTATTTTTGCCCGGTCACCGTCCCCGATAACAGTTATTTCTACCCGGTCGTACTGTAGGTAACCCCGTGTCACGGTGTCCTGGATATTCTTGCTCCTCAGCGTGACTCGGGTATTTTCGGCGCATCCTTGAGTGCAACAGGCCCGACAGGGTCGAGCTTCGCCAGGCTAGTGTCTAGGTTAAGAAACTTCCACTTGCTCCTGTTGTACAAAGAATTTTTTCTGCTGTAAAACCCTTCCTACTATTAGTAATAACTCTTCTTCGGTTTTTTCATGGTTATAGTTGCTTTTGCAATTTAAAATGGTCTCGGATAATTTGGAAAAAAACATAAAATGCTTTCCAACAGTACAGAGAAATCACAAGTCTAAGAAACCGTTGAATTATTTAAGCAAATAAAGTTAAAAACAATAAGATTTTGCAGCGTAAAATATAGGTAACAAAATTGTGTCAATAATATGCTGAAATCTAGCGACTCAATCATACTCTTATTCAGAGGAAGTCAAAAAGTGTTCTTGAAATACTTGCCCCTGTGACTGAGGAAATGGGGTGAGAGGGCACCCTACTTTCTTGTTTGTTTCCGCTGCATTTTTCAGTAGTGAGCGGGAACGCGGTCGGGTTTTCTAATGACTAGTACATGTTCATTTTCATAAAACTAGAGTATTTTTAAAGAACTATAGAGGTCGCTGATTACTTTCAAAGTTTTCAAACCATCGTGAAATTCCATCCAACCATCGTACATTCATCACAATTATTTATATTTTTTAACTATTTTTTCTTTGTGGAAAGCCGAGTACCTACCTACTTACAGTAGATGCGTAATTCCCGAAAGTTTGTACATTTGAATCACATCTCCGATTTTGAAAAAGTTGGGCAGGCTGATACTCAAAATATCGTTGGGCGGATAGAGTGGAGGTAGACCTCCGTGAGCTCGGCGTCGGCGAAAGCTGGCGCGATACCGCTCAAGACCGAGTCAGATTCACTAGGTTTCCCAAAATGTCCCAGGTAGTTAGGATTTGCTTTGCGTATTGCGTACATATATATGTTAATTGGCTAAATTATCCAGTGTTAGGTACATGTTTAATTTATTGAATTGCAAAAATTTACTTTTCAAGCAAATACTAGACCATGTTATCGGTGACACGCTTCGCCTTAGGAAAGAAGGTATTTAAAAAAAATGTTATAAGTATATCAAAATTGTTGTTCTAAAAATTCACCCGACTTCATATTGCGCATTTATGTATTGATATTTACAATATTTACATATTAATAAAGTTGTCAAGCAGGTCCCTTTGTCATAATTGTCGTAAAGGCATGAGAGACAGATGTGAAACACAGATAAACCATTATCGCGACAAAATGTGCGACAGCGACAAACCGCAACCCCTCGGGATCGAGTGACAAGTGGGGTGTCGGCTTAGACGTAACACCTAGATAAATAGAAGCGTCAACAGGTCGTTAAGGTGTAGAGAGTTCAGGTCCTTCTCCCAACTATGAACACAGAGTGCGTGGATATGCGTGTCCGGGATCGCAAATATTATTAATTTATTACTTACATTTATCATAATAAAAACCCTATCGGTGAATCCCATCATCATCCTCCTTGCGTTATCTCGGAATTTGCCACGGCTCATGGGAGCCTGGGGTCCGCTTTAACAAACAATCCCAAGATTTTGCGTAGGCACTAGTTTTTACAGAAGCAACTGCCATCTGACCTTCCAACCCGAAGAGTAACTAGGCCTTACTGGAATTAATCCGGTTTCCTCACGATGTTTTCCTTCACCGAAAAGCGACTGGCAAATATCAAATGACATTTTGCACATAAGTTCAGAAAAACTCATTGGTACGAGCCGGGTTCGAACCCGCGTCCTCCGGATCGAAAGTCGCACGCTCTTACCGCTAGGCCACCAGCGCTTAAAATCGGTGAAAAAGAAAATCACTAATCTGATTGAAGAGGCCCTTGTTATTTTTAGGCACATTTCTATCAAAATTTCGAACAAATCAAATTAGTTACTAAAGGAAGTCTTCAAATTGCTATTTATTCACAACCGTACATACTCAAAAAGCCTACGAATTTTTAAAATCTATTTCGGCTGAACCCGCTGCACCTTAAACGAACATCGGTGTTTAGAAGCCTCATCCCGCTCTTCATCTAATATATTAACTACGTAAACAGGGGTCGGCAAGGGTGCAGGTGGTGTAATTAATAGTCTTAATCGACTCGGGTGTGAACTAAGAGGTGGCACAAAAGTTTCAATCCACTCTAGTTCATTACAACGTTTTAAACAGCCTCTTACTGAAGCTAGTGGTTTAATGGTCATTAAGTTAATAATATGAAATGCGTATGGACGCAAAAAACCCTAACACCTATGGAGGTACCTATGTTTTTATTATTCATTAATTCAGGGTAAGATTTACGATTATGAGGTTACATTTTGTGCGTGTGAGAGAGTAATGTCAGCGGGTGACTCGTTAACTGGTTTAAGTTATGGAACTTGGCCTGCGCACTTCCGTGCGCTTATAGATTTGTTCTCGAAATGTTGACATGAAACGTTAATTTTATGCCAGATATTTAAGAACATTTCTAGCTTTTATTGCACAAAATATACCAGACAATGTACAAAATGCTTAATGCCACAAGACATAAATATAAAATATTTTTTTAATAATTTTTAGTAAGGTAAAAAATGACCATCCCCCCCCCCTTCATCTCCGAAACTACTATGCGTAAAATTTTCAAAAAAGTACACGAGATAGTTTTCAATCTATAGATTACAGGAAATCCTATTAGAAATCTACAGTAAAGCGTAAGTCAGACTTAAAAGAAAAAAACTCAAATTACGAATTTCACTCATTGCCGCTGCAAGGAGTTACCAAATCTCTTGAAATTGTTTGAGCGCGTTTGAATATTACATATAAACTCATTTCTGTTTCGTTTTGTTCAAAATATTGATTATTCGCAAAAAATACTTAAGTTCCTACTAAAAAGGAGGCGCTTAAAGCCCTTCTTGTAGTGTACGGAACCCTTGCAACGCGAGTAGAACTCGCACTTGGCCGGTTTTTTTTTGTATTTTACTGTATTTAATTGTGACTCATTAAATTTTTATCTTCAAATATCTGGGCGACCGAGCTTCGCTCGGTTCTATTTTAATATATCACGTCTTTAGATAAAAAAAAAATCTCTTACAAAACAAAAAAAAAGTGAAAAAAAAAAAAAAAAATGTTTAATTTCTGGCCGGGATTCGAAACCCCAACACCTACGATCTATCTGCGTACATTAGACCGACCTCGTACGACTGAGCTAGGCGGAATCGATGCGCGCGCGGCGAAATTAACGACCATATTTTACGTTTACTAACGCGAAAGAAAAACTCATGAAAACTCGAACTTTAAAATTCGCGTTTTCCGGGATTTAAGGTTAAGCTAGATCGATTTTTCACCCCCGAAAACCCCCACATAACAAATTTCAGCGAAATCGTTAGAGCGGTTTCCGAGATCGTCGGTATATATAAATAAATAAATAAATATACAAGCATTGCTTGTTTAAAAGTATAAGATATAGAATTTAATTAGCTACAAGAACCTCGACTCTGAAATTCCCACAAGATCCTTATTTCCCTATTGAAACAGCATGAATTTTATTAGTGCAAGGTTATCACGGGCGCAAAAATGAGTTAACCGCACTTTAACCTCTATCGACCACTCTTAACATTCGTACACCTAATCGCAATGACATAAAGTACTTACAGCAACACTCTTGAAATAACTAACCATCGGTAGACTTTATGCCCTTGTAATAAGGATTACAAATGTACCTACTTATAGCTAACAGTGTTGGCGATGCTATATCTGTATAGTTGCTGAAGTATGAGGTAAATGCGTGTTCTGGGGCAGTGAGTATATCAGAGCTTCGTCACGCACTGCTGTAGTTAACTGCCTAATACCTAGGGACTAACAGGGACCTCAAATCGGCGGTGACGCGCGACCTGGATTCAACATGGAAATGGGCACATTGAGCTTGATTTGTTATCTACATATCTCGGACAGCGGCGGACTGCTTGCTAAAAATTATAATTGCAATTAATGTTTGTATGATAAAACGTCACGAAATCGCAAAACACGAGTCTAAGTCCCTTATTCCCAAGTACTTATTTTCTGTTTTCTGTGAAATTTTCCTATTGATTACCTACGAGATTGTTCAATGTTCTGTAAACATTTCACTGTACTTATAATTATGTGGTGTTGTCACCTTCGTTATACGTAAATAAAGCCAAAACCAGGAAACAAAAGAAAGCATTCGAAAAATAAAATATCAGTAAGTTATTAATAATATGTGATGCATAAATACATAGTTAGGTATGTTCTGAAATACTGTAAATAGTACATTATTCCTATGCAACCGCCGCTACACCACTGGCGCTTGTGAACGCAAAACGTGTCAAAAACACACGTCGCACCCAAAAGTTATGATATTATATGCCTGTGATTATAGCTCAAAATGCCCCGAGCCTGTCTGGCAGGCGGCTGGCGACTCGGTGCATTATGGAAGTGCATCGATCGCCTCAAATATTCATCGCAACTCAGCGCTGCAGCTCTCGATAGTCTACGAATCTGAAGAGTTACTTCGAAATTTCAATATCCAATTTCTCTCTGCCACGCGAGCTGACAGTTCAAATTACTATTGCTGACAGTTCTTACAATCGATAACACATTTGAAGACGAATAATGTCGTGTAAATCCTTCCTGCCTCGATAAAAGCTAACTATTTGATTCTTTTTACAATATCGATCTACATAATGTCCAACATCAAACGCCGAGTAATATACATACAAAGGTACCTAATAATTGGTAGGCTCACACAGGAATTGAATCAACTTGATCAACTTCCTCAAGAGACATATCTTCATATCTCCAAGAAAGAGAATAAGCAATTGTCAAGGAATTACAAACATAACCAGAGTCATGCGTCACTTCTTTTGTAACTGTCTCAACAATTGATCGTCGCACAAGCCAGTTATGTAGATGGCGTAAATTTTACAAGATTGACTTACTCACAATTACCACTCCAGACAAAGACTTCTGTTGAAGAAATACCAACAGTCTTTAAGACTTAAAATTTAAATATTAATTACTTAAGTCCATTCCTAATCGAGCATTAAAGAATCTTTGTGACATCAGTAACTATTCACCTCGATTTTGTAAATTATAAAGAAAATATGTTAAACTTAGTATCAAAGTCACAGTTTCGTTTTCTTTCAACCCCTTATTTGCCAAGAGTGGCACTGAAGCTTTAGTAGTTTCATGTGTTCTGCCTACCCCTTTATGGGATACAGGCGTGATTGTATGTATGTATGTATGTATGTAGTATCAAAGTAGTCAAAGCGAACCCCAGGCTCCCATGAGCAGTGGCAAATGCCGGGATAACGCAAGGAGGATGATGATGTTAAACTTAGCATCAGTAGCGAATCCGCGGTTCTTCATCTAACAAACGGAGGACGAGATAAAAAAGTAGATGTCTTATTTGAACTGTTATATATATTATTTATTTCCTTTAATACTGTATACTGTATTCAACAGGAAGGACTTAACTAGAGCTTTGCACGTAGGATGTAAGAACAAAGACCGTGGAGCAGATGGTCGTACTTAAGATAAACGGGAGAACACTGAACAGTGATTTAATTGTTGATATTGTTGCGATAAAAAATAATTTCAATCGTCTTTTTTAGAATTGATAATGTTTGTTGTGTCCAGTTACTTGTCGATGTTGTTCAAGAAATGAAGGTGCATTACAACAGTGGCTGCCATCCTTATAGATTCGCTGTGTCCGTCTGATCTGACTACAAAATTGCGCCTCTCTGAGATGTTTTGCGTCTTTGACTTTAAGAGGAACTCCGCTTTGGATTGTAGATAAACACTAAGCGTTTGGATAGCGCCGTAACTTTGAGTTTGTAGTTCGGCCTCGCAACAATGTGGTTCGTCTAGAGCTAGAAACATCTTTCACGGCGCCCTAGCAACAGCTCCCACCTTACGAGCCCCAATGCAAATGATATCGTCTAGTCACACTTCAACGTGCGATATTTATTTCCGAAACTGGTATTTAAACCCAGATTGACTTTGATGATAAATGGAATACACGACACACTAAGCCATTAAAACTAGTTTAATCTTGCGCCGTACAAAATGCCCTAATGTTATATGTTTTAATATAATCATATCATAAAAATAACATATCTAAAGCAAAAAAATACGCCTAGTTCATATTTGAGGCATAATAGGTCGTCTATTTTAAATAAAAATAGTTTAGTAAGATTAATATTATACAATAATATTTTAAATTGAATTAATAATATTATAAGTCGTCTGATATGATATACGGCTACATAAAAAGGTAAATTCTGTAAAAAATATAATTATTCTACAACATTTTTATACCAAAATAGCAAGAGGTAAGTCGGTGCCTGAATCAGTGAGGAAAATTATAATTTCCAGTAACAATAGCGGCAAATCTACGTTCCAAAATATCCAAAGACCTTTTTTTGCCAAGATCTACGGCGCATACAATCATCCAGCATCAACTAAAACACGGAAACGTCTCCTGTTTAAATAAATCTGGCCGTCGAAGAATAACTGCCAAAGAGAAAACAGGATTTTGAGGAGCATCATCAGGAAAAATCGTCATGCAAGAGCAGGAGAACTTACCTAACTATGGCATGACGCGATCAAAATAAACATTTCAGTCGATACCTGAAAGACAGTAATGAAAATAATGGGCTTCGGTTTTCACACCGCTAAACAGAAACCATTACTTACTCAAAAGCAGAAAACTAACAGGTTGAAATTTGCACAAAAGTACAGAAACTGGACTGCCGATCAGTGGCGAAAAATAATATGGAGCGACAAATCCAAATTTGAGGTCATAGTTGGCGATGAACGAAGTAAAGTCATTCAAGATAAAGGAGATGCATTTCACAAAGACTGTCTTGAACGCAAGGTGTAGTTTCCAGCATCTTTAAATGATTTAGGGCTGTATGTCGGCACAGGGTGTGGGATGTCTGCAATTTATAGATGGAACCGTCAATGCAGAGAAATACAAAAGCATCTTGGAATAGAGTTCACTACCGTCTATAAGAAAGTTCAAGTATATAAATGGATTTACTTTTCAACGAGATGGTGCCTTATGTCATACTGGCAAGACAACGATGGAGTGGCTGAAACAAAAACAAATTCCTACCATATCATGGCCATCCAGCAGTCCAGACTTGTCTCCCATAAAAACTTTGTAGTGGTAAATGAAGAAAAAGTTGCGAAAAGATCCTTCTAAATCCAAAGCTGATTTTAAGGAGAAACTTGTGGGTGTCTGGAATGGAATAACCCCTGAGGAGTATAGACAGTTGGTAGATACAATGCCGCTCAGAATTAAGGCCGTTTTAGATGCAAAAGGTGACGCCACCAAGTGGTAGTTGTTCTTTTCTGCATCGGCTACGCTGAAGACGAACATTTTTGCGAGTGTTACATTTGGTGAAATTATGTTTTTTTGTTTACTAGTGAGGAAAATTGTTAATTTATGTTTTGAATAAATAAAATATGCATTATAAGCTCTCTTGTTTTTATGTTACATGTTCTACTAATCATCTAATTCATCCTGAATTTTGAGGTCGAAGTTAGGACATAATATTTTTTTCATACTAGACGATATCATTTGCATTGGGGCTCGTATGAATGCTGTACATGGTGCTACTTTTCAGATAATCTGAATCACAATCAGAAATCTAATAGCTGAATAAAATTAATTTCCGGCTCCTCTCGCCATTCTGGGCTATTTGTGCGCCCACGCAATGGCTTCACAGGGTACCTACATATACCTAGCAACGTCACAATCTATTGTTCTTCCGTTGGTACTGGCGCGATAGAGAGCTTACTACGGTATCAATGACATTATCGTAAGCGATCGTGACGTTGTCTAGAGGTATCCCAGTTACTAAAGTATGGTAATGCTTTTGGTTAAAAGATTTTTTTCTTTAATATTTTAGTAATTGTTGACATGTAAACGTGCTTCTGTGGCCTACTTGCTGAATAAAAATGTTTTTGATTTTTTTTTATTCCATTTCAAAGTTACTCCATCCCAGGCCTTATCTACCCATATAATAATGTATATAATAATTATACATTACATACATACAATTATTGTATTATAATTAATGAGTGAGTTCATATAGGTGACAATGACAATCGAGTTAAATGTTAAATTTTACCGTGTTTTACCTACATAAACAGCACTGAAAATACATTCAGGTATTTCCATTGATAACGTAAATAAACGTTCTAAGTAATGTCAAGTTTAGTATATGTACGATGATTACCATTGAACAATAATATTTTAGAGAAGAAGGGCAACCCTTTAACACGTGCTGCATTAAACTTCTAATCTTAGATCTGAACTAACATTGTTTCAATCCATTCTACATATTAGTACTAAATCTCTCAGTTGTAATAATCATAACACATAAACACATCTCCGCCTCAAAAACACATGGCTTGCACATGCATACGACCAACACAAACAAATTCTAACTTTAGTGGGTTGACCTAGAATACATATTTGTTCAGCCGCGGGGTAGTTTGATGCGCGCAGCGCAGTCAGCTGGCTGGCCGTTATCGAGGCGGGCAAACGCGTCCGATTATGATAACGTATCTCACAGATAAAGTTTAATTGCTTGTCTAGTATTTAGTAGTCTGTTAATCGACTGTTTATATGCGAATGGATTGTACGTACTCTGTGTGAATATAAAGAAAAATATAGTGAACTATTATATACGCTTGGCGCGTAGGATCAAAAAGTATAAGTGAATTATAAAAATATAAAAAATCGTGGTGATCTTTAGTTTATATGAATAATGACGTCAATATGTGTTGGTACCATTAAATGTAGCGTAAAATGATATCTGTGTATAATTATTATGAACAAGTGGACGATTCAATGTGTGAATAATGTGGTCTTCATTCGACTAATTGGAAAGGTAATTATTATGATCTCAATCAGGTATCTGTTAATTGTTTTGTTTATTATTCATCAATTAAATGCCATTGAACTCTTTTACATTAATATTACATCAACCATTATAAATAACAAAGGAACAAATAGTAAAATTTATTTTCAAACATTTTTGTTGGTTAATATTTTGACAGTTTAGGGTGGTTCAGCCTTCAGGCATAAATATGAAACTGGCCTGATAGGGATAGCCCAAGAACAAACTCTGGGAAGGTTGATAAGATCTTACCGTATCTCAATATCCTTTCAAAGTTTACTTATAGATATTTTTGTTATTTTATTGATAGGTTTGTAACGTTAATTAAAACATGAATTATGTTTGGAATTTTGAAAATCGTCAAGATTTAGCTCTTATCGTTCACGATCCTAAAAATCATCCACGCACCTCTGATTATCATTATTCAAATTAATCAAAAAAGATTCTACTATGTTTTTTATACAATAAATGCCCCGGTTTTAAAGTACAGGGTAATACATTTAGTAATACATTTGAATTAAATTTCAATCAGATTAAATAATGTTGTAATGTAATGTAAAAATACATACACAAATATGCACTCAATCTCCCTATCATTTTTTTATTTAATAATATAGACTTGAGACAAAGGACCTCAATGTAGGTGAAGATAACGTTAATGAACTAGGTCTGTGTACCAAGGCTCTTCTAAGGTCGGTCACCTCAATATCTTAGGCCAGTGACCTATTTGTGAAGTCGGTCAGGTCGGAACTAGGAACACTACGATGTAATTTCAGTTGCTTAGGCAAAAAGTGCGAGCTGAAGGATCTAAGACGGTGGCATAAAATAAAACCTAATTCTGCTATCTTATGACACGGTCTGATACCACTCAGCGACCTCAACCACCGCTCGTTAACCCTCTACTGCATAAAAATAATATATAAATATAAATAAATAAATATAAATATATTATAGGACATTCTTACACAGATTGGCTGAGTCCCACGGTAAGCTCAAGAAGGCTTGTATTGTAGGTACTCAGACAACGATATATATGAGTTTTGAATGATTCACGGTTATTTTCATTAGACTTATATTGACCGGGATATAGACCGTGATTACCTTTCATCCTTAGATCATCGAGTGTGAATGCGACAAGTGGTAACGCTGAAAGTGAACGCAGCCGACGCGCGCGAAGGAGGGTAGATCGCGCGCTGTCTATGCAACTTTAACATCCACCCGCCTTCGTCAGTTTTCCGTGATCATGATGCATGCAACTGCGTCGAAATATCGGAGCTCGACAAAAATCAAAAAGGTAATCACGGTCTATATCCCGGTCAATATAAGTCTAACGATATATATAATATACAAATACTTATATACATAGAAAACATTCATGACTCAGGAACAAATATCTGTGCTCATCACACAAATAAATGCCCTTACCGGGATTCGAACCCGGGACAGCGGCGTAGCAGGCAGGTTCACTACACGCTAGGCCAAACCCGTCGTCGATATATAGAACATAGATCTCGAAAAATGTATGGATTAGATCTGACTTTTATTAGATCAGTAACAGTTAACATCAGAATCAGGCCTAGAACAGTTTAGATATCACATCACGAACGCTGGTGATCACTCCAAAGCTCTGGGGGGTTACCATGACGTGCTAAAGCCGTTCAGTTTAGGTTGAGAGAGAGGGACGGAGCTATGTAACTGCTATAGTTTAACCTAAACTGGTCTTTAGAGATGGTAACCCCCTGTTCGGGACGGAGCTATGTAACTGCTATTGAAGCTGTGTCCAAATAGTGGATTACTTTCTGGGGAATGAAGTAAGATGGCTGGAAACTCAATTTCCAAGACTTTAAACTTCTCATGAAATTTTCCCAGGGTCTTATTGATGGGTCACGTCATCAAAATGGCCGGTTTTGTTGAACACGGAGATCACTCACACACAAATTGTAACTTACAAACTTTACAAATTTCTATTTGTATATTTACACATCTACAATTTGACAATTTTGCTTGTCATGAGCATACCTTATTTTTTTGTGATATGCTTCCACAAAAGTAAATTATTTGTATACTTCAAACTTGTAACGAATACTTTTTTGTAATAGTTGTGTTACATGTGTTTGTTTACAATGCTACAATTTTGTCGAATTGTACATTTGTAAAGTTTTGTGGGATAGGCCACTGGATGTAGGCCAGGCTCTCACCGACTTCGCGACGACGTCTCGACACAGTGCTCGGGACAAGTGCTTTTGGAAGGAAGTACTTTGGAACTGCGCGTTAACTACTTGTTTTAACTTGGGGAGGTTGGGAATGTATAGTTTTTAATGTAACATTTACAAAGATAGTATTGGGATATGTACCTATCTGTCAGATATGTCTGTGTCTATAACGATAACTTGTTTTAAAATTAAATTAAGTAAATTCGGTTGTTTTTAATCAATAAGACAAATCATTTCAAAATAATCTTGTTTTGCTAAAATTCGGCTTAAATAATGTTTATAACAAGATTTTAATCATGTTTACACTTTTTTATTATCAAGCAAGTTCTTTAATGAGTCTACAAACTACTTAGTATGTATTACTTATTTCATTATAACTTTGGGTTATCGTTGTAGTCGCGGGTGGTATTGTTTGGCAACAAGATAATCAAATCACTGTTTCTATTTTCCTTATTTGTTTCCTTAAAAAACAATAACATTGAGTTTCAAACCTCTTCAAACAACAATTAAAATAAAATAAAAATTACGCAACTTCAGAAAAATCTAATAAGGATTAACCCTTTTATAAGGTCAGTTAAAAACATTTTATATTATTTAGTAGTGTGGAGTGGGGCTCGAGTTTTTTATTCTAATTTTGAAAAGAAAGAACTATTCGGGACACACTTGATTTCTTTACATAATTATTCAATTAAATTTGCGTAGAGCTAACTCAAAATACAATTTTTGGCTTGCATCCGTGACTATAGAACAGTAAGATTACCTACATTTTTGTGTTATTTTGTTTAAATGTGTTATTATTTAAATATTTTTAAACTATTTACTGACGCATCTTAGACGCAAACTAGAAGTGTTCATGACTCCGCGATAAGCACTCGTGTCGTGTGCCAAGTTCACTACCAAATGATTCACACGCAACACAACACAATGTTACTACAATTGTACAATTACAAGCTTTGATAGCGTACCTATTACATAATAAACTTATTGGTTTCCTGTTTTTATCGGACTATAAATAAACAATGCGCTCTGTTATGGTATTGTGTGGCTATTTTTATAAAATAAGTAAGTATACCTAAACGAAAAAATAAGATACACAGATGCTAACAATTTAGTTTCTGTAAATATGTGTAAATCATTATTTAAAAATAAATATTTATTTTACAAGAGGAGGTCTTAGCCTGGAAGTGGGACGCGAACCTATACTTAGAGACAGTTTTACTATTTATTTATTTCAATTTCTGTACCTGTAAGTACCTACAGGTGCATTCTAATTATAATAAACGACAAAAATATCAGATTTAAATTTTGAGCCTGTAAGTTACTTAGTGCTTTTCAAATTTCAATGTCAACGTAATTGACCTGAACAATTGTTTTTGTAAATAATGTTTTATTTGCCTACTTTGTTTTATTGTTTCCTTGTTTTTTACAGAGGCTAATTTTGTTTAAGGATAATTGCAGTTCGTTACTGTCTTGTTTGACATGTTGGTCAGCGTGTCATCATCATTAGGCATTGTGTCTATTACGCTCGTTACACTCGTTACTATGGTATCACTCTAAAAATAGCCATAGACGACACCTGAGATTTTTTTTAAAGGACCTTTATTAAAATTACATATAGGCACTGTCACCGTTATTTTATCTTATTTTATTATCTACATAATATGGTACATACATAAAAATGCCACAATACCACTGCCACAGTTTCGTTTTCTTTTAACCCCTTATTTGCCAAGAGTGGCCCTGAAGCTTTAGTGGTTTCATGTGCTCTGCCTACCCCTTTATGGGATACAGGCGTGATTTTATGTATGTATGTATGTATTATTTATTTATAATATAATTTTTATGCAATTTACTTATTACTGCATACTTTTGATGTTTGTAAAGATCGGGAGCTAAATTTTTATGAGTAGGTGGTTGATATGTGTATAAATATAAACAACAATAGAATTTCCTTAAAAATACAAACAATAAATGTAAAATTTCCTCAAAAGGTACACACTATACAAACAATTGAGCGCCGAGGAAAATTATGTGATCGTCTTCTGGGGAACCCCGAGGCGCCTCCTACTGCAAATTATTAGTATTCTATTTATATTTAAACATAGACAAAGTAGCTAACCTTGCCTAATCAGATTACCTATGTAGTCAAAATTTTCCCTTTTTTTTTAAAAAATCTGGTTTACGTCCAAATAAAATGTGACGACAAACAGTTCTTTAGAATCCTTAAGTATACAGACAAGAATTCCTCTTACAGCGTATTAACATTTAATTAGTAACCGACTTCAATACGTAGCTATTCTGTGAAAATGATAACCTGATTTAGTTCTCGTAAATCAACAAACAATTCAATAATATATTTCCAAGTTATGTATTAAGACAATTTGAAGTACGAATACGAATATTGTGAATTGTGGTTGTGAAGCTAATTTTAGAGATTTTATTATTATAAGAAAGTTTTTAGAGCCTATGCAAGAGACAATGTCGTGGAAAATAAATTGTTATAAATTTTCAATAGAATGCAATGTAGTATCAAGGAAGGTGAAGTTTTTCGTTTACCTACTTTTTATGTCGATGATAATAACAAGATAATACAAGACACAAGAACACAACACAACAACACAACAACAAGATAACAAGATAATATAGGTAGGGAGAAAATTTTTATAGCAGAATTTTAGTATTCAAAAACAATTATCATATAAGGTGAGTGGGGTAGTTTCGAAGCACTGAAATGCTCGGGTAATATCGAAAGTGGAATCTTGATATGATGGAAATAATGGTGATTTTTATGTGACTTTCAAAGTTAGACGACTTTCGAAATTACCCCAATTCACCTTAAAATATGTTAGTACCAAAGTCGTATGTCAGCTAAAGATACGCAGTTTGAGATCTCAATACCACTTTTAATAATACCTCTATGTACCTACTTACATTGATATCAAAGGCCAGGCTTCACTTATACGCACGCTATTTTGTAAACTTTGTGGACTGATTTGGGTTACGCTTGCCCACAGTAGGCCGCGCTATCGACGCGTCTTTTTATAAGAATAACTAGCACAAGTAATCAGGTAAATGGGTTGTTATTTTTAAGTGTACAAAGGCTTTTACAAAACCAATGTAGGCAATGTAGCCTATGGGCAGACCTCATTGTAAAGAATAGGGAGGGGAATACATTAAATTGGTTATAACAAAAGCGTCAATTTACTCACCACACTGGTTAACCCAATCTATTTAACACAATATTGTACCCCTAACTTCAAAACGCCTTACATTAGTGATAAAGTAATTAAAAAAAGCTTAACCCCTCAAACGTCTTGTTCCAGATCTGTCACAGACAATTTGGACGATGGCGTTGCAGGGGTTAAAACTTTCCACATATATAATAAATACAGTGAGCTGCAAAATTGCATGGAGAAAGAGAATGAATTCATTGATAAATTCGCCATGCACTTTTGCAGCTGATGGTACATAATATGTGCTACTGACGATACGTAACTATTATCAAGTATGCCACATATGTTTGTCGAAGTTCTCGCCTCTTTCGAGCCCAATGTTTCCTCTGCCCTAAATGGGTAATGAGGTTTCAAAATACTTTCCTCTTTCCTCTGGCTTATGCAGTTCAGAATAAAATATGTAGGTACATATATTACATAATAACATTAATAACACACGCAGTGCTAGTAAAAGTTTGAACCAAATTCGATCAGTTAAATTAATTATAAATTTTGAGAGAAATAAACGAACAACTGGAGAACAAATCAAATTATTTTATTTAATATTTTTGATTTGTTCTTTTTTTGTCTGTCTGTCCGTCCGTCCGTCCGTCCGTCCGTCCGTCCGTCCGTCCGCGGAAGTAGTCACACTACTATATATAAAAAGTTATAAATTGAAATAGATATCATACACGAAAGAAAAATAATCGCTCCTAAAGGAAAAAAAACTGCGTCCCCCCCCTCTAACTTTTGAACCGTAAGTTTAAAAAATATGAAAAAAAACGGCAAGGCCCACTGGTGGCCGAGCCGGGTATCGAACCCGGGTCTTCAGCTTACGCGTGGCCTTGCCGTTTTTTCTTTCGTGTATGATATCTATTTCAATTTATAGAAATAAACGAAATTAATTTAAATTTGAAATTTGTATTGGTTTTGATGTGAAAAATTAGCGATGACAGATGTGTTGAAATTATTTTCCTTAACATTCATAGACTGACAAGTCAGACAACCAATCTTACCATTATTATTTCCACCCTTTTATTACCAAAACCATTACAATAAATCGTATAAAAATAAAGCAACAAGTGTTATTGGCAGTTATACTGCCGACGCCATCTAACAAGATATAAAACTCCATTTCGAGTGCTCGCCTCGAGCGGCTCGTAAAGCAAAAAGCATTTTGCTGGAGCTATTCCTGGTAGGGATTGCAGTACCGGTACTGTTTTAAAGAACCGGGATTTTCGGTACCGAAGCAATATGGAACCGGGATTTCCCGGGATTTTCGGTACTTTCGGGACTGGTCTAATTTTTTCGCTTTTTCAAATAAAACAACATATTTTTTTTGCATTTTACGTCTTTTATTATTATATTACCATAACCGAACCGCACCGGATTAGCTCGGCGTATTATTTTATCTGCCTTTTTTTATTTCGTAGTCATTTTCATAGTGAGATTATACCGTGCAACATCGACAAAAAATCGTGAAGAATTCTGCCTAAACCCGACTATTGGCAACCATAGGCACCAATGGTTACCGTTGCAATACATTGCTCCGATTAAGCGATCTGCCATTACTGGGAGAAGCTTAATCGCTTAGTAAAAGAAATAAGACAAATACTATTAATGAAATATAATAATTGATTATAGACCGGCAGTAAAACCTCACAAAATTCCCCAAACATGTAATTTGAATCAAATAATGTAAACTAAAGGAAACAAAACATTTGAAGTGGTGCACTATTTTTTGCTAGTCAGAGGGAACGTTCTCGAGAAAAATAGCCATTTTCTGGAAATTTCTGTGGAATACCGTAATATCACAATATATGTAAACATTTTTTAAAAGTTATGCGAGTTTCTAGCAGTTATCATTAAAAGTTAGACATAAGCCATTGCCGACTTTTTTTCTAGACCTACATTTATGTATCAGAGCGACAATTCAACCATACATTATTTTCTTATAAGTCTTAAGCAGCGTGATTTTTACCGACTTTTAGCACAAATATACACACAGTCATGTTTTAATAATCAATTTATAATAAGAAAACCTTAAACATTCCTCAAGAATCACTCTATTCACTCTACGAGGGACGTTCAAAAAATAATGAGAATGGATATGTTCCTGTATCTTGATTTAATTTTTCTTAACTTGTCCATGTAGCAGTACTCATTAAAGTGAAATTGCATAATTCAAATTTTTACTACTTTCATTTGTTTTTCTTTGATATGTAAATAATTGACACAAGGTAGGGGATGAAAATTTTCAGTAAAATAAGAGCATGTTTTCATGAATATTTGACATGTCGTGAGTTCATTTCTGACATGAATATCAAAAATAATCATACTTTAAATTAAAGCTGGGTTTATCCTTTGTTAGTAACAGCAATAAAAAAAGTTCGTATAGATACATTTTCAAACGGTATGGTATCCAAAAAAAATATAGGTGCTGTTTTGGGTCATGTTCACGATTTTTACAGATTATCACGAAAATTGAGAATATAGATTGGAAACAAAATTACGTTAGTATTAAAGAAGAACATACAATCATTTTAATATTAAAAAAATAATTAGTTACAATAAGAACATTTTAAACAAACAAATAATAATGTTTTTGTCCTTCAAAATGACAGTCGACAGGGCCGAACCCTCAAATTGCCGAGGGTGCTGCTCAAGTTAGTGTATTTAAAGCTACAAGTGACATACCTAATATTGAAGGCAATATAAGGATCATTAATATTTTATATCCGAGCTTTAAATAAAATTGTAATATAATCGCTACTCTGAAGTATAATGAAGTGAAGTGCTTACTGACATGGTATTTAGACTATCGTTAAGATTTTAATTTTTAAAGGGGGCAAAAAAATAATAATTGAAAAAATTAAATATGTAAATAAATCACAAAAGAGTTACTTTTAATTATAAAAATATAAGGATACTTACATTCTTATGTTTTAATACTCATTATCATTACTTATTGAACGCCCCTCGTATAGGTGAAAAACGCATAAATATCCCTTTAGTAGTTTTTGAGTCTATCGCAAAATTCGCGAACACAGTTTTATAACATGCAGAGAAATGAGTCAAATGAGATTGAGAGAGAAAAAATAAATACACAAATTATAATAACAAACATTCAACAAAAATACAAAACTCGACTACTGAGCTGGCTAGTGGGGCTAGTTAGGGTATCGCGGTGGCCAGGTTGCCTGCCAAACGCTATTAAATAGTGATTAAGCGCGTGTTCCTGTATCTACGTCTATTTTTTAACTGTTTAAATAATATAAACAGAAATAAATAAATTTTGTAGCAAAAATGAACTGTTTAAATAATATAAACAGAAATAAATAAATTTTGTAGCAAAAATGTCACTAAAAATATTTCCCGAAAGTACCGAAAGTACCGGGATTTTTCAAGTTGATTTCCCGGTTCTTTGCTTGGTCAAAAATCCCGGGAATTCCCGGTACTTTCGGTACCGGTATTTCCCGGGAGCAAACCCTAATTCCTGGCCTTGGCCTTCACCTGCCGGTTTCCGGGCGTCTGTAACGAAAGGATGTTGCATCTGTTGCACATTTGCGACACTAAGTTTTTGGTAAACATTTATGGATGTGGAACGAATTATGCGTAAAGTGCGTTGGTTAGGGAGTCCCTTTATTTCTTAAATTTTTAAATTGAATAACGCATAGGTAGCCTCTTTATATACAGATCTAGAAAAATCAGTTCTTGAAACGAGAACCCGAGCTGACTTGCACCCGAAATTCCTTACAACCTTGAAATTCCTATGCAGAAATATGGTCAATCCATTCGTTGACAATTTTATATTGGATTTATTTGGCATCGAGATTTTTTGTGATATAATGTATACACGATATATTGTGCAGGCTTTAATATTTATCTGTTATATTTTTTTGTACTTAGAGCCATAAGCGACCATTAAAGAATAACTTAAAATACCAAACCAAACTAGCATTATTTTGAATGATTTTCTTTGATACTCAATGTATGTCTGCTAAGTATCGAATCGAAACACACAAATTAGCGAGATCACGCCACACGACCTTACGCGTGGCAAACAAACGCCTACCAGTTGTGAGGAATATTTGCGTATTTAGTTTACATAACAATGTTCTTATACGATGAACATGGAATAGCAGTAGCAATTGGTTTTTGTAAATGTGAATAGCACCTACACTAAGATTTTTACCACACCATCGTCTTATCGTCTCTTATTTTACTTGATACTCTTTTTAGCCCCTTTAGGAAGAAATTTCGTAATATGTATGTTCTTTCCTTGGACTCAAAATGTCTCCATGTCAAATTTTACCTTTTTATAACCCGATACTCAGACAAAACTGCCCTATGGTGCCGTATGCCACCCGACTGTCATTTTATTTATTATATTTGCTGCTTTACTTTTGCGGATAGCTGCATCTATTCGCCAAAATGATGCAGCAAAGAAACATGCATATATTATGTAATTACAGACATCAGACATGAATTTACAATTGGTACGTTTTGTTGAATTACAATTTACAACGCGCATCTGTCTGACCTGCCTCTTTTTGATGTTTTTTTCTAGACAGGCCGATACTTCATGGAACTATAATTGAAACTGTCAGTTGTACATTTAGTTTTTCTTAAATACGTACCTATTTTAAAAGTTTCTAATACACGTGCTGATTTTAACCAAAGCCGCCAGGCACCTGTGATCGGTGTTTTAAATCTTCACACATCTCCACCACATATTATACGAGTACATACAAAGAAGATACTTACACCTCTTTGTTTTCACAATGACAAAAAACCTTTATTATCATAACATCACCACCACCTGCTTCACAACGTTCAGCGTTGCCCATTAGTGCATGTGCTTGTGTTTTCAACAAGATATGCAGTGTAAATATTTCTATGCGGATGACAACATACATACATACATACATACATACATACATACATACATACATACATACATACATACATACAATCACGCCTGTATCCCATAAAGGGGTGACATATCCCATAAAGGGGTACATGAAACTACTAAAGCTTCAGTGCCACTCTTGGCAAATAAGGGGTTGAAAGAAAACGAAACTGTGACATTGCAGTGACAGGTTGCCAGCCTCTCGCCTACGCCACAATTTAACCCATATCCCATTGTCGCCTTCTACGACACCCACGGAAAGAAAGGGGGTGGTGAAATTCTTAACCCGTCACCACACAGGCAAAGCGCAGGCAAAGGCGGATGACAAAGGTGCTTTTATGCTACGAGTATAGAGTTGATTTACACGTAAAGAAAGTTATTTTACTTATATTAGCCTCGTCTAGCCAAATACCATCAGTGTCAAAATATAAAATATGGAACGTACAAAACATAGTGTCAACATTTCTAGGCTTTTATTTTCATTTTCTTTTCTTTAAGCGACGGTCTTAGCGTAGCAATATAAGAATTCTACTCCAAGAAAACCATACGCATGCGATATATGTTCACGCTAAGCTTTGCTGCCTTACTAGCCAAAATGACAGTCGTTGATGCTACGCTGCGTTCGAAACGCAGCCTGGCTCTGTCGCGCCATTATTAGAAGAGTGACAAGGAGAGCGAGCTACGGTCGCCAGGGACCGGCCCGCTATCCCTTATACGGGGTTTTGTATGGGTATTTCGTTAGGCTTAACTTACCCTACCCTTTTGGCGCGATACCCTTTCATTTTGCTTTTAAAGCCCTAACGAAAGCTCTTACCTAAAATAGCCCAATACCCTTTCAAAACCCTTATCATCGGCTCAGCCTAACGCCATAAGGGTAAGCCTTATATTGGGTTTTATTTGCTCTCCCTTATAGCATATCGCGCGAGTTTATAAGGTTCAATTTTCAATACCAAATCCGTTCGTCCGTCCGCGAATAATCTCAGTAACCGTTAGCACTCGAAAGCTGAAATTTGGTCCCAATATGTATATCAATCACGCCAACAGAGTGCAAAAATAAATAATCGCTACACCTAATATAGCAATATTTATAACCTAACCTAACCACAAAATTAAAATTTTGAAAAAACCCCCGACCGCGACCTAGTGGACCGATTTTCATGAAACATGGCTAAGAACACTCCCGATTAACTCAGCTTTCAGACAAAAAAAACTAAATCAAAATCGGTTCATCCGTTCGAGAGCTACGATGCCACAGACAGACACACACACAGACAGACAGACAAACAGACAGACAGACAGACAGACAGACAGACAGACATACACACAGACAGACACGTCAAACTTATAACACCCCTTCGTTTTTGCGTCGGGGGTTAAAAATGGAAAAAATGTTTTATTAGGGTACCCCCCCTACATGTAAAGTGGGGGCTGCTAATTTTTTTTTCATTCCAACCCCAACGTGTGATATAATTATTGTTGGATAGGTATTTAAGAATGAATAAAGGGTTTACTAAGATTGCTTTTTGATAATATTAATATTTTCGGAAATAATCGCTCCTAAAGGAAAAAAAGTGCGTCCCCCCCTCTAACTTTTGAACCATAAGTTTAAAAAATATGAAAAAAATCACAAAAGTAGAACTTTGTAAAGACTTTCTAGGAAAATTGTTTTGAACTTGATAGGTTCAGTAGTTTTTGAGAAAAATATGGAAAACTTCGGAACCCTACACTGAGCGTGGCCCGACACGCTCTTGGCCGGTTTTTTTATCGGACTTGTCTTGATGAGTACCCGAAGTCTAGCTGATGCTGAACCCTGGCTGTACCTAGGGGAACTCGGGTTTAGTGTAACACAGGCAAACGCTGGTTTCGTCATCGGACTTGTCTTGATGAGTACTCGAGTGAGCAGTACCCGAAGTCCAGCTGATGCTGAACCCTGGCTGCACCTAGGGGAACTCGGGTTTAGTGTAACACAGGCAAACGCTGTTTTCGTCATCGGACTTGTCTTGATGAGTACTCGAGTGAGCAGTACCCGAAGTCCAGCTGATGCTGAACCCTGGCTGCACCTAGGGGAACTTGGGTTTAGTGTAACACAGGCAAACGCTGTTTTCGTCATCGGACTTGTCTTGATGAGTACTCGAGTGAGCAGTACCCGAAATCCAGCTGATGCTGAACCCTGGCTGCACCTAGGGGAACTTGGGTTTAGTGTAACCCAGGCAAACGCTGTTTTCGTCATCGGACTTGTCTTGATGAGTACTCAAGCAAGCTGTACCCAAAGTCCAGCTGATGCTGAACTCTGGCTGCACCTAGGGGAACTCGGGTTTAGTGTAACACAGGCAAACGCTGTTTTCGTCATCGGACTTGTCTTGATGAGTACTCGAGTGAGCAGTACCCGAAGTCCAGCTGATGCTGAATCCTGGCTGCATCTAGGGGAACTCGGGTTTAGTGTAACACATGCAAACGCTGTTTTCGTCATCGGACTTGTCTTGATGAGTACTCGAGCAAGCAGTACCCGAAGTCCAGCTGATGCTGAACTCTGGCTGTACCTAGGGGAACTCGGGATTAGTGTAACACAGGCAAACGCTGTTTTCGTCATCGGACTTGTCTTGATGAGTACTCGAGTGAGCAGTACCCGAAGTCCAGCTGATGCTGAACCCTGGCTGCACCTAGGGGAACTTGGGTTTAGTGTAACCCAGGCAAACGCTGTTTTCGTCATCGGACTTGTCTTGTTGAGTACTCGAGCAAGCAGTACCCGAAGTCCAGCTGATGCTGAACCCTGGCTGTACCTAGGGGAACTCGGGATTAGTGTAACACAGGCAAACGCTGTTTTCGTCATCGGACTTGTCTTGATGAGTACTCGAGTGAGCAATACCCAAAGTCCAGCTGATGCTGAACCCTGGCTGCACCTAGGGGAACTCGGGTTTAGTGTAACACAGGCAAACGCTGTTTTCGTCATCGGACTTGTCTTGATGAGTACTCGAGTGAGCAGTACCCGAAATTTAGCTGATGCTGAACCCTGGCTGCACCTAGGGGAACTTGGGTTTAGTGTAACCCAGGCAAACGCTGTTTTCGTCATCGGACTTGTCTTGATGAGTACTCGAGCAAGCAGTACCCAAAGTCCAGCTGTTGCTGAACTCTGGCTGCACCTAGGGGAACTCGGGTTTAGTGTAACACAGGCAAACGCTGTTTTCGTCATCGGACTTGTCTTGATGAGCACTCGAGTGAGCAGTACCCGAAGTGTAGCTGATGCTGAACTCTGTTTGCACCTAGGGGAACTCGGGTTTAGTGTAACACAGGCAAACGCTGTTTTCGTCATTGGACTTGTCTTAATGAGTATTTGGGTGAGCTGTACCCAAGATAGAGCTGATGCTGAAACCTGGCTGTACCTAGGGGAACTCGGGTTTGGTGTAACATAGGCAAACGCTGTTTGCGTCATCGGACTTGTCTTGACGAGGACTTGGGTACGCAATAGCCAAGACAGCGCTGTAGCTGAGCCCTGGCGGTATCTAGGGCAACTCTAGTTTCGGTGCATTATAATACAGAAATATTTCATGCAATGTCAAGTTAGGCATAAAACATTATATTAACTGTCAAAAATCCTACCAGAAGTGAATATTACCATCAAGTAGTTATAACAAATTTATTAATTTGCCATATATAAATCACTTTATTTATGTCTAAAAAAATACGTATGTATGTCCATTTGAATATCAAAATTAAGTACAGTCGATTTCACTAATAGTAACACAGGGAATAAAGAGAATACTGGAGTTCCAAGCGTCCATAGACTGCGGTAACTATTTACTATCAGATGGGCTGTATGCTTGATTGCCACCAGAAAAGTATTTCTGTTTCAAACGATCTTCATAGAATTCACAACAATCAACAGAAATAGTTTGACAGATTCTATGGTGTTCAGATTCTGTTCATAGTATGTTTTGTGTAAAATATCTTAGACTCGTCTTTAAAACTTACTATGAACATACTATGAACAGAAAACAGCGTTTATTTATATTGCACCGAACCTGAGTTCCCCTAGGTACCACCAGGTCTCAGCTACAGCGCTGGCTTGGGTACTGCGCACCCAAGTCCTCATAAAGGCAGGGCCTATAACGAAAACCGGGTTTGTCTATGTTGCACCAAACCTAAGTTCCCCTAGGTACAGCCAGAGTTCAATATCAGCTCTGCCTTGGTTACTGCTCACTCAAGTACTCATCAAGACAAATCCGATGACGAAAACAGCGTTTGCCTATGTTGCACGAAACCCGAGTTCCCTTAGGAATAGCCAGGGTTCAGCATCAGCTCTACCCTGGTTACTGCTCACTCAAGTACTCATCAAAACAAGTTCGATGACGAAAACAGCGTTTGCGTATGTTGCACGAAACCAGAGTTCCCCTAGGAATAGCCAGGGTTCAGCATCAGCTCTACCTTGGTTACTGCTCACTCAAGTACTCATCAAGACAAGTCCGATGACGAAAACAGCGCTTGCCTATGTTACTCCAAACCCGCGTTCCTCTAGGAATAGCCAGGGTTCAGCATCAGCTCTACCTTGGTTACTGCTCACACAAGTACTCACCAAGACAAGTCCGAAGAAGAAAACAGCGCTTGCCTATGTTACTCCAAACCCGCGTTCCCCTGGGAAAAGCCAGGGTTCAGCATCAGCTCTACCTTGGTTACTGCTCACTCAAGTACTCATCAATACAAGTCCGATGAAGAAAACAGCGTTTGCCTATGTTGCACGAAACCCGAGTTCCCTTAGGAATAGCCAGGGTTCAGCATCAGCTCTACCTTGGTTACTGCTCACACAAGTACTCATCAAGACAAGTCCGATGACGAAAACAGCGCTTGCCTATATTACTCCAAACCCGCGTTCCCCTGGGAAAAGCCAGGGTTCAGCATCAGCTCTACCTTGGTTACTTCTCACTCAAGGACTCATCAATACAAGTCCGATGACGAAAACAGCGTTTGCCTATGTTGCACGAAACCCGAGTTCCCTTAGGAATAGCCAGGGTTCAGCATCAGCTCTACCTTGGTTACTGCTCACTCAAGTACTCATCAAAACAAGTCCGATGACGAAAACAGCGCTTGCCTATGTTACTCCAAACCCGCGTTCCCCTGGGAAAAGCCAGGGTTCAGCATCAGCTCTACTTTGGTTACTGCTCACTCAAGTACTCATCAATACAAGTCCGATGACGAAAACCGCGCTTGCCTATGTTAAACCAAACCCGCGTTCCCCTGGGAAAAGCCAGGGTTCAGCATCAGCTCTATCTTAGGAACTGCTCACCCAATTAACTCATCAAGGCGAGTTGGATGACGAAAACTGCTTGTTTTTATGTTGGCAATTAACGTTTTCAATGTGTAATGTTAATGGTTAATTGTATTGATTTTCGGCCAACACTGTATATTTACATGCATACATACATATTTACATAATTAAATGGGCTTGCAGTTCGAAAGGGAGAGCCTCTCGATTGGGTCGTCCTTACGTTAGGGATTCCCAATGAAAGGCTTGTAGCGCGGAAGGGGTTGTCCGGTCCCTGACGGTCGCTTACGAAGCGGAATGCTTGTGACGTTGGCTAGGTACCTACCCCGGTCCCGGTTTCAGATTATACAAGTCAACATTGTCACGACAGTTTTTTGTGATGTGGCATGTGGCAGGTGCGCACGCGCCGGGTGTTCATCCTGGAATTATTCCAATCGTTTACAGAGTCGGAGTCAACATATAAATAAATAAATTGATAGTTAATTATCAGTTTGGCCTAACGTGTTAATAGATATAAAACATTTCGGAAATTTTTCAGTTTAATGTGTATGTATTGAAAGATGTAATTTAAACTTCGCCATTGCATTGCGCTTAATCTTAGGCCTGCCGTTAGCACTTTCTTTCTATGGGACACTAGGGTCAATCACTGTATTATCCTGCCAACCATAAAATAAGGAGCACATTGGTTTTGTATCAGGGATTCTAGGTAATAGGTGTACTAGGATCTCGAGGTCCAGTTAGGCTGGTTCGCTATTTATTAGACTACCTGCGCATGATCGTGCGCAGTCACATGTTAGTTCGCCGCGCACCTGGCGCCAACCTGCAGGCTCCGATGCGATTTATTCCCAGTTAACTAGTTTTAAATTTTAATGTGACCTTTATGCCTTAATGTATGAAGATCAGTGGATTGTCTTGGTTGATAAGTGTCTTGTTTAGATGACAGGCTTCGAAATAGAGCCCGTTTCGCACTTTTTGAATAGAAAGTAGTGAGGGAGGGTTAATACTTAGGTATATACAATTATACATTTGTCAAGTTGACATTGTTGCGTATTTTATCCATCGTAAATGCGGTTATTAACCCCCGACGCAAAAACGACGGGGTGTTATAAGTTTGACGTGTCTGTCTGTGTGTGTGTTTGTCTGTCTGTCTGTCTGTCTATCTGTCTGTCTGTCTGTCTGTCTGTCTGTCTGTCTGTCTGTCTGTCTGTCTGTCTGTCTGTCTGTCTGTCTGTTTGTCTGTCTGTTTGTCTGTCTGTCTGTCTGTCTGTCTGTCTGTCTGTGTGTGTGTCTGTCTGTGGCATCGTAGCTCCCGAACGGATGAACCGATTTAAAAAATGTTTGTCTGAAAGCTGAGTAAGTCGGGAGTGTTCTTAGCCATGTTTCATGAAAATCGGTCCACTATGTCGCGGTCGGGGGTTTTTCAAAATATTAATTTTGTGGTTAGATTATTAATATAACCTTCCAACTCCGATACATAAACCTACATTAAATCAAGACGACTGTCAAGATCGCGCTATGCTGTTTCCCTTCATCTCGCTACCTGCGTCGCGTCGCGTAGCAACGCGTGGCCAGATGTTACTTGTGAGTGCACCTGGCGCCAACCTGCAGGCTTCGATTTATTCCAATCTTTTTTTGGTCACGCATCTGGCGCGGGCCTAAAAATGTATAAATGGTATTGAAAGAATTTTACCAACGTAAGATGATATTCAGAATTATATTATGCTGTATTAACAAAGGTATAATGATTACTGAGAAAAAATAACAGGGATTATTTCAATTATGACATGATCAGATATATTTTCTTATTATTGTGAACTTTTAGCATTACAAAATAAAAAAGCAATAAATGCGGTGACTGTCGCTACCAATAAAAATATCACGGCATTCACGACTACCTGAAAAATCTGTCAAGTTCAAGACGTCATAGCTCAGAAACGGTTAGAGATAGCGGAAAATGGACTTCAGATTCGGACTATCGGCAAATTCACAGTTTGACCGACACCTGACGACACCTGACCTGACTACCCGAATGAGGGTAATTACAGCCTGTATGTACCTACCTTATTTATTACTTATGATTTCACAGAATCCAAAATCATATGCAGAAATCACTGTACTATTTACCGCAGAACATAAACATCACCTAAATATTCTATAGTGATGTCACGTGACTCACAGGGTGCTCGTACCCAGCGTGTCATATCAAGTCCAACGCAACTTTTCTAACTCCTTTAGAACACGTTTATCTACAGTTGTAAAATTAACTAATAAATAAACATAAAAACCAATCATCCGTGGTGAACGATACGCAACTGGCTCTGTCGCACAAATACCGAAGAACGAGAGAGAGACAAATAGATGACTACTTACAAAAAGATAGCTATTACTCTTGGCTGTAAGCCTGTGCATCTTTATTGTATGCCGAGAATTCGCAGTGTCAGCGCAGCAGATGTAATGACGTCACGGGGCGCAGGTAGCGCCCGCGCCGCCACCGCCAGCGATAACACCGTGCCGTGCCCACGCGCATCTGATTCTTACCATCATCTGTCTTGAATCGTGCGCCGCGCGATCCGCACACGCACATCTCATCTGTCACTGAAACATTGAAATGTATACAAAGTTTGATTTTTAGTGGAAAACAATTGCAAGTTTGTGTTTTAGAGTGATTATTTTTATGGGATAAATTTTGTTGTGATAAGTGTTATTGATAAAAAATGGTGAGTTAATTTTGATTTTGAAAAACGTCATATTGTTACCTATACAAGGTTTGTAAAAAAACTCCGGATTCGAGACTTACGATTCACAATTTTTTTTAGGTATTTTGTCTTATTTCGATAAAATTTCATAACAAAAAAAAACACAATTACAAAAATGTGTATACTTAGCCCAAAATACAGAACTCATCAAACCAGCCAAATTTTTATTCAAAATAAACAAAAATTAACAAAACACAACATAAAGTCAATAAACGTAGGTAAAGGAAAATATGACTGTACAATAAATCTCATAACAGTCATAACAGTGCCAATTACATCGTTGCTGACAAGTTATCACTAAAAGAAGTCACCGATGATTACACACTCATTATAATCAAACAACCTGCATGCCAATCAACGTTTGATTAATTACGCAGAAGCGTCAAAATAATTGCATATTTATTTTATCGAGCATAAGGTGACTAAATATCTGGGGGTTCTATTTTATTATATCACGTCTTTAGATAAAAAAAATGCATGCAAAAACAAAAACATTATTTCTTGCCGGGATTCGAAGCCCTGACAACTGCGATGTGCTTGCGAACATTAGACCGACCTCTTACGACTGAGCTACGCCCAGCCGGTGCGCGGTCGGCGAAGTTAACGATCATATTTTGCGTTTACGAACGCGAAAGAAAAACACATGAAAACTCGAAAATTCACGTTTTCCGGGATTTAAGGCCGAAAACCCCCACGTAATAAATTTCAGCAAAAACGTTAGAGCGGTTTCCAAGATCGTCGGTATATATATACGTAAGTCGGTATGGGCTTATTAAATTAGGAAATCTGTGCTTATTTTAGGACTAGAGCAATTATGTACTTATAGATATTTTCCTCTTTTTCTTAAATCTAATATTTCTGTTTAAACTGTTAGTACCTATATTTTAAATTTGTAAATAAGTTTGTTGCACACTCGACTACAAAACAAACAGATGTATCCACTTTTTCATCTTATATATTGCATTGTAATAAGGTGAAAAATATATTATAAAAAGTGACTTCAATTTGTATCCCTACTCATAGTGTTGTGTTCCTGCCGGTGAGTAAGGCTGCCAGAGCTCAACGAGGGTGCGGTGTGCTGATGACGGGAGGACTTACGGAACTAACTTGTTCCGTCTATTGTCCTTTGAGTCGTCGGCAACCCGAACCCTCCTTAGAGCTTGTACATTCCTTTTTGCTGTGTACTTAACACAGCAAAAGGGAGTGTACAAGTTTCTAATAGGGTGGCAACGCGCTTGTGACACTGTTTGAGTTGCAGGCGTCCATAGGTTACGGTGACCGCTTTACATCAGGCGGGCCGTATGCTTGTTTGCCACCGACGTAGTATAAAAAAAAAAACCGTGTTCCAAAAACTAATGCCATCCTGTCACAATAAGTACCATCGATAATATCTCAAATTGTCGCCAAGAGTCATCGAAAAAATAAACAAACAATAATTTATTCTCGGCTAAAGGGAATTACATACAGTGTAAAATAAAATGATTTCACATTTTTCGACTGTCTTAAACAGTATGCAAATGTAGTGTGAAAAGAATTTCCTACAAAAAGAATACAGAAGTAGTGTGACAAGAATTTCCTTCGTATTTTGACGGAAACGTACGAACGTGTCATGCTATTTCAGTCAGTCTCAGTACAAGACGTACTGACACTGCTGCACTGTCTGGACTAGCATGACAAATACGAACGTTTCCGGAAAAATACGAAGGAAAAGCTTTTCGCACCACATCTGTAAATGGCATGGCATACAATCTTATCGAATAAACTTGATGACAGAACGTAATATGATATTCTTGGCACCTGCATCGAGTGTATTACAGTCCTGTCTATATTCATTGAGATGACACAGCCTTCGACAGTTGCCAGACAGACAGACACTTCCTTGTGTGTCCCTTTGTCTAGCCATATCTATGTTATAATAACTACGAATACATTTTTGATACACTTAGGTACAGTCACGATAACTACGGTTAGGTTCACGATAACTTGAGTACAGTCACCGGAATAAAATTAAGTGATGATTTCTGTACCATGTCGCTTTAATTGTTTGACGATTTCGTATGACATTTCAAACAAGACGTTAATGTGACAAGGTATAGAAATCAGCACATATATATGCCGGTGACTGTACACAACAGGTTGTAATTATTTAGAGTGTGGCAGGAAGTTTTATGAGGCTCAGCGTTTCAATTTGATATTTAGCAGATGTGAATTACAGCGGAAACTGAACGAATCCATGAAAAGCCTAGTTTCCGCTCTGGATTCTCTGGATGCATCTGTCAATATCAAATGGCAGTGGCTTTAGCATTACGTTATATTTTTGTATATATTTTTTTGTTCATAAAATCTTGACTGAAATCTTTTATGAAGGTTTCGTTTTCATGGAAACTTTTGTTTAGAGTTTTATTACAACCCTCAATAAGAGTAGGTATGCAATGATTGCATGTGTTATGTTATTAGCCTAATTTAGTCTCTGCTGGAAAAATTCTCCTCTCGCTTCTTCTCTTCAAATGCAATTGTTCAACATTTATTTCTTACTACATAGCTTTTGCCCGCGGCTAAAGAGACAAAAAGTAGCCTATGTCACTCTCCATCCCTTCAACTATGTCCACGTAAAAGATCACGTCAATTCGTCGCTCCGTTTTGCCATGAAAGACGGACAAACAAACAGACACACACACTTTGCCATTTATAATATTAGTATGGAAGTATGGAATCATCTTATATGAACTTCTGACAGAGTGTCACTATCTTTTGATCCCGCTCCTGGACAAGGCCTCTTCTCAACACGAGAGGACTTAGGCTATTGGTCTATTATTCCGTTTTTTGTATGTCTGACTGTATAGGTCATTGACCTCTAATGTCACTATCGATCACTATTCAGTTACGATCTACAGCTTAATTACCAAACATTTCCACAAATTATTACGACACCGACGTCGTGGTCAGAATTCCAGATGTGCTGGATTATGTTTCGGACCAATAGTTCGATGAAACTAAACTAGGTGAGGTGTGTTGGCCTGGTGGGGTTAGATGGGGCTTACAGATTGGTCAGCTTTCAGAATTTGTCGTCGCATTTGTACCATTTTTATTCTTCAATTATGAGATAACTTTCAAATTACATTTAATATTCAGTAATCAAAATTGTAAAAGTAATCTTATGTAGACAGGTGGTGGCAGGTATCTATGTTATTGTTATAAACTTGTATCTTGTTTCCTGCTAGTCCATACTAATATTATAGATGGGAAAGTATGTGTGTCTGTTTGTTTGTCCGTCCTTCACGGCAAAACGGAGCAACGAATTGATGTGATTTTTTAAGTGGAGATAGTTGAAGGGATGGAGAGATTGGAGAGTAACATAGGCTACTTTTTGTCTCTTTCTAACGCGAGTGAAGCCGCAGGCAAAAGCTAGTATTTTAATAGTTCCCAGAATATAATGTTTTACTTGCTTACAAAAATCGTATCTTCTTTGGGTTACATCGAATTAAAAGTGTCTTATCTACTCTTCATATTGATTATGTATAAGTACTATTCATAGGAACAAAATCCAAACTTTTCCTGTTACGTATGCCAAGACCTTTAAATAGTAAGTGTCGCTATAACAATTTAAAATCATGTCAATTCAATACCCGATTGACAGGTGTATTGGCCAGTAACCAAAAATGACGAACGACTACCTAGTTTGGTTTGGTCTTGACTCAATCAAATTTTACTCCAACATACCCTTTGAATGAACTGCATTAGTTCTATGAAATTAAACTGATGGTACCAATGAAAACGCATTGCATTGCGTTGCACGTTGCACGAGTTGCAATGCTACTTAGTCTGGTGTTGCATCTTCATTCTTCATATTAGGCGTAGGGATGAATATTGAACAGCTCTATTCGACACGTACGGAAAACATACAGTTACCATTTTTGCCACGCATGTTATGTCATACGACGCATTGTAATGCGCACACCGCACATTGCGTTCCATGTGGTGTGTGTGTATCTGTACACACGATTTTTCTTATGCATTTAAGTGTGAACAAGTTCGTACGTACAAGTACTACGTTGTACAACGGGGAGTACTTTCTCCGAGGAATCGTTTGTCGTTTCTTCTTGCCAATCTACGCGACAACATTTCCTATTTTAACTTTTTAACCGCTTACCAACCACTTAACTCAGACGGGCTGTCATCTGTCAAATTCAATATAAAATGGTGGGTTAACCCTTCACATTCCTTGGTGCAAGTGGCCCTTAAATGGTTCGGAATCCTCAAAAACAGTGATTTTCTCTATAAGCTTCTGCCAACACAGCTGAACTGTAGACTGAAGCGTCACGTACTTATTCCTGGACCAATACTGTCTTCGAGCATTCAAGAAATAAGCGTACTCCCATTTTAAGTATTTTGACACTTACCTCCCCTCTGTTGCTCCCAACCCCAATGGGCAACTGCTTACCATCAAAAGTTTCGTCTGCTTGTTGGCCTCCTATATCGTAAGAAAACATATTTCAAGATCATTCATGTTCAATAAGAGTACGAGTATCCATCCTTTCTTATCCGCTTCCTAATAAAGAATGTCTACAACACTATCAAGTTCCAATCACTCCATTGTCTCCCGACCCACCACGTCGATTCAATATTGACACTCCTTTATATTAGCATCTTTGCTAAGGCATTGGTAGTCTTTATCTCGTCGATATAATATAAGGGTCACTATAATGCTTTGTTTATTTTTTCTTGAACAGTACTTTGCAGCAAACACATAACTTAGTCAATTCCCATTTTAATAAATTTATGAAACATAAATGGTTTTTATTATAGTTTAAGTGATGGTATAACCACTTTTTAATAGACAATAAAATAAACTTTGTCGCCGAAACAAAGGTCACAAGTCACAATTAGTTTTGCCAATAATAGTAGGTATACGGTCCCTATTAGATATCTTCGAGCGGCCGGCCGAGTTCGTAATATATCTCAAATGTATTCTAAAGCCTGAAGTGTCCTGAAGGGACGACGTGTTTAAATATTTGTGAGCGTTTTTCCCGCTTAGATATATCTGAGGGACTGTACAAACAAACAGCACGTTCTGTCAATCAGTCAGTCCGTCAAGTGTACATCTTATGGCTTTGCTATAAAGTCGTCGAGAAATCAACTAGCTGCCAACGATGATGGTGGTAATGCTAGCCTTTTACGGCCGGTAATGATAATGGTCGAGTTGGCTGCGCTAAACAATAGTGTGATATTGTAAGTAAGACACGTGTCCACATTTTTTAATAATTGTGCAAGAGGTTGAAGTTAGGGGATTGAATAGTAAGTCAGACAAATATAGAGTTTTGGCAATAAAGCTTTTAAGTTTAATCAATAAAATCGTATTAGGTAAATATACCAAAGTACCTAAGGAGAAAATATCGGATTTTTTACATAAACATGTAAAAACTATGACCTCAACCTAAACACTTAAAATATTAAACCTCGCAAATGTATTTAAATCATATTCCTTCAAAACAATAACATTCCTTACGCTCTTACGCTTCTTTACTATGAACATACGCATTCTTCGAAATTCATTCAAAATAAACAATACATACGTCACAGTTAGGAAAACTAAACGTAACTCTGTTTAGGGGTTTCTATGAAAACCCAATTAGCGAAATATTGCGCCCGCGCAACGAAAACCGCAGACTTTTGACACATCAACAATATGGTGTAAGCGCCGACCAGTGTCAAACATTTACTGACATTTATTTGTTAGCAATACTAATGTCTTGGGAGATACATTATAAACAAGGCCCTTGTTTGTGGGAAACCCGACGGTATTTATTAGGGATAAGTGGTATTTGCATTTAATTATTTTATATTTATGTAAAGTAAAAGGATATAAATAAAATGTACACTATTTATGCCCCAGGCTAAGTACCTACCTGTCTGCATTACTGAAGAAATCTGACGTGTACTACTAAGGCTGATTTATCAATTTTAGGACTTAATTACGGTTACAATGTAAAATTTTTACTTAATACAATGCTTTTTACTTAATACAAACACAATGTTTTAGGTACAACATCAACACAAAAAGTAATTGATATTGAAAGTAAATTAGGGCTCATGCATAAATCACTTTAGGTTTTTTCGGCTAGTTTTTGACTCCCCTGCCCTCTGGCGATGTTTCGCTAGGTTCTTGGTGTTCGTAGCTATTTATATTACCATAAATATTTTTAGTGAATTCATTATCAGGCAGGTAAGTAGGATCAGTAGGTAAGGGACACCTTTGAAACTCTGCAACTAAAAAAGTTGAATGTAAATTAACAATTTTGACGTATTGTTTCATAATAATAGGCTACATAATTATGTTTTGACTCGAGGTGTATTATGTCAAAATACTACTCTGTCTCCGGGTTGTAAAATGAATAATGTTTTATAAATACAATACAATAGGTGAAAACGTGGCCTTGGAAACATTTTTCCCTGACCATGCTTTGATCGACATGAGTAATTGCACGGTATATTAATAGAATACGTGCATATGCATAGTAAACTAAAATAAAATACTACTTTATTTTCTAGTTCAGACAAACCGCAAGCAAATTACCCATCAATTTCCCGTTGCAATTATAGAAATATTCATATGTCTACTTAATTTATTAAAACAATAATTATCCTCCCGGAACGCGTATATATGCCGCGACGCTACAGTGTTACGTTACTCGGTTACAGACGCAAGCGAGCGGTTGATGGAAGATGGTAGTTGGTCGCGATGGCGCCCGATGCCGATGTGGAAGACCGAGCGGGCTACAGGCCGGTGCCAGTCCACGCGCCGCGAGGGACCCCGAGGCGGGTGGCGCCTTCCCGGCCTGCCGCTACCCGGGCTTGGTTAGAGCGGGAGACGAAGAGCCCGGGCGAGCACCGCCGACTCCTCGACTCCCCGCCGAGCCCCAAGCTCCAAGCGGGCCTCACGCTCGGCGTGTGGGACGCCCTCAAGAAACAAAGCCAGTCGAGCCGATAGAAGAGAAGCCCAAAGTTAAGACGAAGTTCCAGAAGAGATCGGAGAAGTTGTACGCTGTTCTCAAACCGCCTTATTTTATACTCACCGTTATCATTATAATCGTAAGTTTATATATTTTTTACAACATCGAACTACTTACTTACTTTTGATAACTTGCATATCTTGAACCATGAAAATCTTAGACTGTGTGCACAATTTAAAACGTACACACCTAATACATATTTTTTTAATTTCTTGTAACTTTTAGTCAAAAAAATTGTCATGCCAAAAAAGGAAATAGCACATTTCTTAATGCTCTTTAAATTAATTTACAATATTCAAATACTTTTATCTTAAAAACCTAACATTACGATTAAATCAATCATATTGATTAAATATTTTCCTGGTTCACAATACCTACGTAAAACCCTCGAACCCGTGATTGAGGTTCCTTGAATAATTTCATAAATTGAGAAATTGATATGCATAATTTCATCACGTTGTCCCGTTGTGGTTTGATTAACGCACTACTTAATACTTAGAATTCTCATTATTCCAAAAGTGAAATAAATTATTAACACATTATGATTATGGTCTTCGTATTCCTTCGTATATTTTAGCATTTTCTTGTAATTTTATCAGTTACTCTTTAGTTGACCATAATCTCAAGAAGAGCCATATCTTATTGTAAATGAATCTTTTAGATAAACTCACAAAAATCTGTGCTTCATATAGTCTTATTAAAATGAGAATTGCGTTTGCGCAGGTGTCAATGTACCTGTGGGGCTCGGAGCGCGCGCGCATGCGCCTGGAGTGGTCGCCGGGCGCGTGGTGGCGCGAGCCGTGGCGGCTGCTCTCCTACGGCGCCATACACGCGTCCGCCACACACCTGGCGACCAACGCCATCGTTGCTCTAGCGGTAAGTTCTAGTGTGCTGGAGTGTGGTGCAGTGCTCGTAGGGAGTGGGTGTCTGCAGTTTGCGCCAGGCGCGAGCCACCGTGGCGGCTGCTCTCCTACCGCGCCATACACGCCTCCGCCACGTACCTAGTCACCAACGCCGTTGTCGCTCTAGCGGTGAGTTGTGCGAGCTGGAGTGGTGCAGTGCTCGCAGGGAGTGGGGTGTCTGCAGTGGGCGCCGGGTGCGTGGCGGCTGCTCTCCTACGGCGCCATACACGCCTCCGCCACGCACCTAGTCACCAACGCCGTTGTCGCTCTAGCGGTGAGTTGTGCGAGCTGGAGTGGTGCAGTGCTCGCAGGGAGTGGAGTGTCTGCAGTGGTCACCGGGCGCGTGGCGGCGCAAGCCGTGGCAGCTGTCGCTCTAGCGGTAAAGCAAAATAAACTTACAAATCCCGATGTAGAAAAGATACTTTTATTTTTTTTTATTACCTCAGAAAATGCTCGCTTTAAACTTTTTTATTTACGTATATTTTCCTCTATTGCAGGTTGGCTGGGTGCTAGAACGCGAGCAGGGTCGCTCCCGCGTCTGCGCGATATGGGCGGCGGGGCTGGCGGCGGGCGCGCTAGGAGCAGGAGCATTGCAACCAAGGGTGCGGGTCGTTGGCGCGTCGGCCGCGGTGTACGCGCTGCTGACGGCGCATCTGCCGAACGTGTGCCTTAGGTGAGTGTCTCATTGAGGATGTATATGGGCAGCAGTGCTAGCGACAAGCGTTACATAGAGTATGTGTTCTTGGAAGGTGTTTCTAAATTTGCTCGACTTATTATTAACCAAGAATTTGGGACACAACATTCCAACACATTTAGGTTCACGACACCCACTACAAATAGCGCCTCGCAAAGGTTTCGAACCTTATTTTTTTAGGTAGTTTTCACTATGCCCCCAAAACTTTACTTTTCCTGGTACGACACCTCGTACAACACCTGATAGTTTGAGTATTCACGTGTCTGATCAGAAGTTCTTATACTGATTTTTTTTTCTTTCCCAGATTCGGCCACATCCCGCTCTGGTGGTTCCGTCCCCTCAGCGTGGTAGTGCTGGCGACGTCAGAGACGCTGAGCTGGGTGCTGCTGCGCACGCCAGCGGACGCGTGGGCCGTGGCGCCCGTGGCCTGGTCGGCGCACGCGCTCGGTGCCGCCGTCGGCATCCCCGTCGGCTTCCTCGTCTTCACCGGAGAGAACTCTAATAAGACACCCATCCTCATCGCCAGGCTCATCTCCGCCTTAGTATTAATAGGAGGGACTACCCTAGCTACGATCCATTACGTATTCTGGCATGAATTGGAAACATGACGCACAATGAACAGCCTTAAAGAGGCGCCTTGAAGTGCAATTTCCTCCGTCCGCTATTAAGTGCATAGATTTCGATGGAATTTATGAGTACCTTTGTTGGTATTTGACAAGGGATAGGTTGCAGATAAATGCACCAAGTCTTCCTAAACGTATTGTTATATTGTTGACTTTTTCTAGTTTAGACCAGGTGTTTCCATGTTAGTTAACGTGGAAATATTTGTGACCTTCCGTTACAGAATCCTTACGTTTCGAGTGTCAAAAATTGTTAATTTCAAATGGATACCTATATTCTTAGGTAAGACACATGAAACATTAAGGATTTATTTGTGATTGGAAAGCAATATGAAATTGATTACTGAAAATGTATGACTGTTTATACAGGACGTATGAATTTTACTGGAAGTGGTTGTTTGTTGGCACAGCTTTTCGTGTTGGATATTGTGATGTGATGCTTTCAAATCACGCGTGGCCATGCATACTCCCTGTTCAATAATAACACTGCGCATTTCTTTCATACAACTGTGTAATTAAGGAAAAGATGTGTGCAGCAGAAGTGTGATAGGAGTGAATAGGCTATTACTGAATCGGTAAGCTCCATGTTAGACTTCAGGTTCTATCAGCTGTGACGAAAGTCAATCTCCGATCAGTCTAATATAAAAAAATTAAAGAAAATTTAGCTTTTGGCCAATTTAAGTTTTTTCTGAGAGTTTCGACAATTTTTCAGTTGTATGAAATGAATTGTGAATAATTCTCGGCTCAGTACTTAGCAATAAGTCTTGATTTCTATGAAATCGAATATTTAAGATTGTTTTGCATCAAAACGTTGGGTTCAAATGGCTTGTGATTACATGTTACTCGTATTTATAAGTTTATTATAAGAATTATTATGTATGTAAGGATATTTGTATGTTACGCAGAAGTGACTTATTTTAATTTGACGTCATTTTTTGCCAAAGAATGTAAACACTTATTAACGTATTCTTGAAATTGATTGGTGGATATTACAATCTAGTTATTTGGTGCCTCATTAAATGTATTGCTCAGAAAGTGCCATTTTTCAATTATTGAGATTTTATTTAGAATTATACCTAAAGTCACCGTCTATAGAACTTGTGAACAATGTAAACAAACCTTGTAGTCAAAATGTCTTTAATTTCCATTCTAACTCATCAGATACTGGCTAAATCCATGTGTTATTTAATCAATTCATATCACATTATGATCCTCAACCTTTAAAATAATAAAATTGTACTAGAATATTGATATTTTATAGAATGGTTTGTTTACATTGTTGACAATTTCTATTGACGGTGATTTTAGGTACTTTGGGCTATAAACAAGCAATATCATGTATCTACGGGCGATAACCGCAATAGTTGTAAAATAGCTCGCTAGTAATATAGTAAAGTGCCTATTACTGTCCATATTTTTAATGTTTACGTTCTGGAACTTTTGAGATTACACCGTTCTAGTCTAGTAACTTTAAGCACACTTGTATTAGGTATAGGCAAATGAATTATTGTTTTATCTAGTTACGTATATATAATTCATGGTACATAGACAGCTGTACAGTCGCTAAATTGTCACAACGACTTCTAAAGTATACAGACCATATCTGTTCTGTAAATTCTAGAATTAATAAATATTAATTCATTTGCCTACGCTCATTTATAAGGTGTATCTTGTGCCATATCTGGGGGCCTAGCCAAGAAGACAGTCGTCAATAGTACTAGCTAATCGAACTACGAAAATAGTCACGTATATTTTCGTTTCGCGTTTGTTATGTACGAATGTCTTTTTGGGCCGATCGTTTATCGTGATTTGTTGCAAAAGTAGGTAACATTGCGACGTCTATTCGAGTCTTAGTATTTTTTTTTAAATATTTGTTAGCACAACTGAGGACTGGTCTAGACGCCGCAATCCGCATGTTGCTGTTATAATGGTTCTTGTTCTTAGCATTGGTCTGGATGCTACCTACATATCAAAAGTGATATTATTTGTAATAAATATTCGATTACAATATCTTAAAAAGAAACTTTTATTTAAAAACCCTTTAAAACAATCAAATTTAGTGGTTCGTAGGTACCATGCTAAACTGGCGTTCAAAATCTTTATAATTATGGTCATATAAGATTCTTATCGTTTGTGGCAATTTCATGAATAAGAAAACAAAAAAAAATATTTTAATATTCTCCACTTATATTGTATAGTATAACGCAAAGCTTTGAGATTAGCGCCATCTGCTGACGAGTAGCGGTACTTTGCGGTATTACTACTTGTCGATACATAGCGTCGGTGAAGGGTAAAAAGGTTACACAATATGTAATTAGTCCATAATAGTTTCCCCATCGTATTTTCTCGGAAACGTTCATATTTTTCATGCTAGTTCAGTCAATGACAGTACTTTTTGTACTAAGACTGACTGAAATAGTATGACAATTGTTCATACGTTTTGATTTCATAATTTAACATTTCGAAGTATAAATGAAACGTGATTAGTTTTATATTTTTTATTACTATTGTAAAATACTAACTAATTTATTTTGCTTAGGTATTAATTTACAGTAGGACATTATCGTTATGGTTAATCTCAGGGCATTTATATTTCTAATAATCCTAATAGTATTCTAGTATTAGGTTATAAAAAAAATCTTGCCTGCATAAACATTTGTGATGAATAAGAAAATGGTAAACTATAATTATGTCATTGTACTTTCATGTTTTATATCGTTATAATTTCAATATTAAATAAAACGTCTAGGCCGCACTTTGTGTATGAAAGCTACGGAGTCTATTTACGTATGAGATCATTGCCGGAGGCTATAAATGCAATAATGTTCGCTAAATAAATAAAACTTCACTATCAACTACAGCTGGTCCGTCGACCCTAATCTCTGTACAAAAATGCCCGCCTTCCCATTTTAACAGGTCAAGTTATTCCCCAACTGAAATGAAATGTTTTAAAACAGTATCGTAATTTAGGTACCTACTTTGATATTAGGCCAATTCCCAACATACATAATTTAAAACCTAACGCAGTTACGTATAAGATACCAAACCTTCTTTTAAAATGTAAATTTCTGCTAATTTACATTTCAGGTATAGACATAGAGTGCAATCGAAATAACGTGGATACAGTTGCAAAAATGTTAAACTTCGTGTGGAGGATTGGCCGACTTTGAAGATCTAATCCTGACCTTAAAACATCTGTTTCAGCTTGTATCTATTTTACAACCAATATTTCGAAAAATGGGCTTATTTAAGAGGCGTTTTCGAGTGACAACTTTACGGGTCTAATCTTGAATAATTTACTCCTTTTTACCCGAGTACGGCAAGTGGCAACGCAAAAGGAGGGTTTTGATTTTGACCGGTATTTTCAGTTGGAGACAGCAGGTTCAAGCCATCGCTAGGATGTATGTCAGCAAGCGAGTGGTCGGCATTGCACTCCAAGTTCCGTGCAGCGACACTCCTGGCAAGGCGTCGACAACTCCGCTATGATCCTGCCTACTCGGTACATGCGTCCATAAATATTACATCCAGCCAGTTTCAAACCCCCCACTCCAGGCAACACATTCGCTGGAGCTCGCTCCGGGGATGTCTGAATCTCTTTCCTTGTTGTAGTTTTAGGTTTCTGTGTCGTTAGCTTTGGGGACACTGGTTTGAAGGGCAGAGGACGTGGTGTTGGTTTCCTGATGGCAGTTGCTTCTCCGAGTACGAGGTGGTCTATCCGGTTCACTGTGTTTTGCTGGAAGGTCTTTTTTGGAGGCGGGTATGGGTATGGATAGTGGTGAGGCATAGGGACGAAGGGAGCTACGGCTGGCTTAGGGGGTTCTATGGGGGTCGTCGGTGGTGGAGTGGTGGTCACTTTAGAAGTTGTAGTTCTAGAATTAGAGGTCGGTGGGAGTCTAGTAGGAGGTGGGGTCATTTTATTGGGAATTGGAGACATTCCAGGTAGTGACGCTTTGGGAGTTGGAGGTATTCTAGTAGGCGGTGCTTTGGTCGTTGTAACGGGTTTCTTTTTCTGAGGTGCAGCTGTAGTTGTATCATAACTGTCGCTGAGTAGAAGTTTAAGAACACTGCCAAAGGAGAATCCTTCATCTTCTTCCTCTTCTTCGTAATCTTGAGAAGGGAAGTGTGTTTGATTGGCCTCATGTTCTGGGTGGTTCTCAGGTGCTGATGTTGAAGTTGTTGGAGACGTGAATACTGTTTCGCTTGATGTCGATGTATTCAAGGTCACCGGTGTAGTGCTCTTGTTATGTTTATCAGTTTTAGATGTTTCATTCAAAACTGTTATAGCAACTTTAGTAGAATTTTCAATTTCTAGTTTAGGAACAAATTTGGTTTCTTCCACTGTTTTATTTTCTGTTTTAATTTGATCAACTGATTTGTTTGTACTGAAATTTGTATTTTCAATAGGTTTTACAAAGATCTTTTCTGTAGTAGTTGTAGTATTGGTACTGGTTGTAGTTTCCTTTTCTGTAACACAAAATGAATGATTTAATGTCTAGGTGGTCTTTTCATAAGGAGCCTAGCTCTAGTTCTTATTGACATAAAAAATAATTATGATAGTAAGTAGACAAGCGTTAGTTTAAGCGACTAGTTTAAAAATTGTTAAACTTACCTTCAACGCAAACAAGTTCACCGCAGCAGACATCTGACGTGGACGAGTGCAGTTCGGGATTGTAGTAGCAGCCGTCGGGCGCGAGGCAGGCGCGGGGGCCGCAGTGGATCTTGCCCCAAGTGCACGAGCACACGGAACACATGAGGTCCATGGTCGTGCCTTCTGGCACGCGGTGCCCGTCAGCCATTAGGCAATCTAGAAAATTGTACGAATGAAGCAAGTAAGACAGGAAACCTGAAATATATTCTCCTAATCCTATATTGGCATATTGAAATCTTAACTTACAAAAATCATGGCTGAAGAGTACCTTTTGCTGTATCCAGTTGCATTGACGTGGTCAGATGTGGTACAGAAGGCGCGGAAGGTGTGCTTGGATATACTGCATAGTACTCGTCAATGATCCCTGGCCCTTTTGGTATAAATCCACCTGAAATGAAAAAAGTAAATTTGGTAAGCAAAACTTGAAATAGTTATTTGTTTTACAAGGGGGCAAAGTAGTTGTTTAACCGCACGTGCCAATATTGATACCTGAGCAAGCGAAAGAATGCCTTTAACAGTTGGTGTGGTGAAAACATCTTTTCTTTTTGTTGAGGAGTTAGCTCTCCTGGCGTGAAACATTTCTAAACGTACCTTCTGTCTCGACGGGAGGTGAAAACAAATTGATAGACGGCGTTTCCAACTTAAATGTCGTGCTTGTACTTGGTATTTTAGTAACAGCTTTATTCGTTTCCGAAATATGTGATCCTAAAGACGCAGAGAGTTCATGTAGCAAGTTATTATTTGCGGTGGGGTAATCAGAACTAGTGATGTCAACTTCGTGACTTAAAACGGGGTATTGTGACGTGTCCACCTTCTCTGAGGTAAACACTGGGTATTGCGTAGGATGGTAAATATCTTCTCGTCTTGTGGCGAATGGAGTGTCTTTGGCTTCTAACGTTGGGTAGTATACAGGATATTTGTCTTCTCTCTCAAGTATTGGATACGTGAGCACTTCTTTTGGAGACTCTTCGTCGACAACAGCGTCGGCTGCTACAAAAGGAATGATCCTGAAAACAAATAAATATTTAATCGAGTATTCTCTATAATAATTAAAGGCAGGAATTATTAAATTCATACTTACTTTAAATTTGGTAGAGATGGAGGCAGCGTGGGCTCAGCATAATCGAAATCAAATTCATTAGTTTTCTTTGACATGTTTGAGACCGAAGGTAAGTCAGTCGGTACTGCAATCTTTGACAATGTCGATATTGACGGCCCTGACGTAACACGGGAAGAATTAGTAGACAGAGAACTAGTCACGTTAATGGTAAACATTTCGTTGTCATCGAATTCTCCGTTTACACTTCTGTCAGTTATAATATCATTAGGGTTGAAGGTATGGCTCTCTATATTCCCTGTCGTTAGTATTGGTATTCGAGGTTGAGCTTCCATCTTAATTCTTTCCGTGTCATTGACTGTCAAGTTCAAAGGCAACGATGTTGAAGAGAGTTCTGCTGTACAGTTGATAGTTCCGTTAATAACAATCCTGACTGAGCCTTCTGGTTGTTCCGTGGATGTCGTACTCGGTAAATCTTCCAGGTCATCCAAATCTTCTGGTTCTGGTAAATCCATTGTTGAAGTCTCAAAATTAGATCGGACTAGCCTTTCAGTGGTACTTACAGATGTCGTGGAAGGCAACTCAGTTGTTGAAGTTATATTTTGGGTTGAGTTGTTAGTGATTGTTGCGTGTAGTTCTTCTGTTTTTCTTTTTACTTTGCTGGTATTGACAGGTGCTTTTTCTGTAGCTAATGTCGTAGGAGAGTCTGTTTTACTTCTTGTAGTACTTGATATCGAGGTAGAAACTGCTTTCGTTGTTGTAGATATTACTTTTGTTGATGTTTCAATTTTGTTTGACTCTGACGTGTGAAATGAGCGGTCGTCATTCCTCACAGATATCAGTGAATTGCTGGACAGTAACGGATGAGATTTATCTGAAATAGAAAAATATAACTGGCATAAGTTACACTTACTGAAAATGGCTCTATGCATCTTGTCTCAAAATTATCTGTAAGACTTTGAGACACTTGTAAACTACTGGCCCTATTGGGACGAATATGTAAGCAACTAAGTCGCGCAAGTGAGTTTCTCATATATTACCGGCATGTTCACAATGGTACTGGTGAGGACAGCACTCGCCGGGCCGGAGCAGCGGCTTGCAGCCCAGTAAAGGTGGAGCGCACGAGAGAGGCTGGCAGCGCACGGTGCCACGCAGGCAGAAGCATTGCGTGCAGGCGCGCTCGGCTGACAGTATGCGCTCGCCTTCTTTGTACCACGTGTCTTCTGCCTTGCAGTCTGTAATGAGAAGTTAAGTATTGGCAAATTTCAGTAAAAAACAAAAACATTATTTGACGGTTCTCTTAACGTATGACTTCGAATTGCTGATTTCTTCAATTATATCTTTAAAAAAGATAGGTTGCAGTTACGCTCAAGTAAGTACTGGGAAATAATGTACATAAGTAAACTTCTTTTTTACTGTGTGTTTCTGGTGCTGATCTCATTTAATGTGTCTTGTATCTCGACCTACCCAGCCAGAATACAAGACACATCCCCTAATAGTGCTCCTCGGGCCACTCAAACTAGCACTTTAGTTGATTCCAGACAATTCATGTTTTTCTTTTTTACCGTGTGTCCCATGAGCTGGTGGTTCGTGCGAGCAGTAGTATCTCTGCGGGCAGCACGCTCCTGGCGCAGGCCGGGCCACACACCCCCTCGGCGGCGGCAGACACGTGGGCCGCACGCACCGGCGTGCTCCTCCGAGGCAGAAGCACTGCTCGCACGCCACGCCCGGCGCCAGCGCGGAGCCTGCGCCGAACACGGAGCCGCCCTCGACGCACGCTGGAAACCGAGCTGGACGGTCAAGGTACAATTAACAGATGGACTTGACATATTAAGGCGCGTGCTAGCGAAAGTGCTTCTAGTGGTTGATTTACAAAGGCACCGGTAAATCTTTAAGTGCATTTCTAAATAATTTCTGTGTCCTTCCGGTGCTTTAGAGTTTTTGAGAAAAACGCTCTAGTACATGAGAAATTGGTCTGCTACAAATATTGATCATCAGAAGGTGAATACGAGTAAATAATCGCCATGTTAGAGCAAGAGTCTTGTGAGCAGAATTGGCAAGAAATGGAAGATAGATTATGTGTCTTGCAGATAAAAAGTATAATTTAACATACCATGTCCGACAGACGCGATGGAACTTGTCTCCGAGAAGTCTTCGTCTTCAAACCGCGCTGACGCGCCAAGCTCCATCAACTTTACGCCATCTGAAATTCGGAAATATGTTCATGTTAGGTAATTTAACACAATTTGGGGCGATAAATATAACGGTAATGCTTCCTAACAGAAAAATAGTCATTATTTGTAAGTGCATTACTTATTGTGTAATAACGGAGAAAATTAGAACTTGCCATTTACATTTACCCACGCGCAAATGACGATGCGTTAGAGTAGTAGCTAACATCACTTTTACACGCACGTGACTGACTCTTGACGCCCTATCCTATACTCAGCAGTGGTACAGTATGATAATGATTCTCCTACCCGGGCAGTGCAGTTCAGGGCAGCACGCCCCCTTCCTATGCAGCACATGGCACCGTGGCGGCGGGTCAGGCAGCGGCGCGCACGCCCGGCGCGCGCACGCGAGCACGCCGCGCGTGCACGTGCAGCGCAGGCACGCCGCGCGCGTGCGCACCGGCGCGCCGCCCGCGTGCCAGCGGCCCTCGTGGTAGCAGCCCCCGGGGTCCAGTGGATCTGGAATAAGGTTTAACACCTTTTATGTTACCTCACATATTATGCGGCTTATTAGTGAATCTGTATGAAGAATGATAATATTAGAGTGAAAGGAATTAATATAGAAATGACGGCTGATGGACAGGAATGGAAGATGAGGATCAGATATACTACGCCGACCCCAAATAATGGGAAAAGCGCAAGTGAATGATGATACGGAAGTTGGCGGATGTTTATGTTTTTTTTTTTCAAGATCAGAGAATACTATCATAATACCAGCCGACTCATATTCTTGAAACATGTTCGAATTAGTCCGTTAAGATGAGGAGATTGAGGAGTTCTAAAGCAACAAAATTAGGATAAGTTACCTATAGCTTTGATGCTGCGGTCGGTATAGTTGAATCTGGCAGCATAAACTTGAAATATTTCTGCAACATGAAAACACATTTCATTAAAAACTATGTAATGTTCAAGGAATATATGAAACGTTCATTGAAATGAAAAATGAAAATGAAAATGAAATATTTATTTTTCAAGTAGGCATATTACAATGCGCATATGAACGTCAAATAAAGCTACGCCGGCTCTAACCCTACGCCTCAGCCTCGAGAAGATTTCAGTCCCCCCTCAGTTGGGAGGGGGGTATCCACTATGGGACCGGCAAGAAACTCGGCGGGCAACTTCTTTTCAAAACATTACATCTTATAATTAACATGCATTAAATAACAACATACAATTTAACATGCAAAAGTATTCATCAAAGAATATGAACAGACTAGGTACTCTATGGAAATCAATTTCAATAAATTATATTATTGCTTAATAATACGTCGTTCTTCTTCAGAGAAAACATATCAAATTGTGATAGAAGAAAAAGATAATATGAATCTCAATATCATTAAATATGTAATTTACCTACACAACATAAAATATAAAATATTTGATGTGCTTTCTTATCTGAACTGTGTCCTCTATACATAATACAATTATTTTAATTGCTATTCGTTTTTTGTAGTTTCTGGTTCGGGCCATGCATGTTTGTCTGTCAAATAGTCCTCGACTCTGTAATAAGCCTTTAACATCAATGATTTTTTTAAGTAGTTCTTAAGAGCTGGGAGGGGTAATCTCAAAGCAGTGTCAGGTAACTTATTATAAAAATGAATGCATTGCCCAACAAATGACTTCTGTACTTTACGGACACGAAACTTCTTTATGGCAAGCTTATTTTTGTTTCTAGTGTTATAATTATGGATATCAGAATTCTTAGTGAAACAGTCTAAATTCTTAACAACATAAATTATACTATCATAAATGTATTGGGAAGCTACAGTTAAGATATTAATTTCTTTGAAGAGTTCTCTTACTGATTCACGTGTTCCTAAGTTGTAAATAGAACGAATGGCTCTCTTTTGTAATACAAAGATAGTCTGTATGTCAGCTGCTTTGCCCCAAACCAGAATACCGTATGACATTACACTGTGAAAATAACTATGATACACTAGGCGAGCTGTCTCAACATTAGTCAGTTGCCTGATTCTCCTAACGGCGTATGCGGCTGAACTTAATTTGCTTGCTAGTTTCTTTATATGAGGACTCCATTGTAGATTTTTGTCCAATGTTAAACCAAGAAACAGTGTTGTATCTACCATCTCTAAGCATTCATCATTCAAAAGTATTTTTGTATCGATTGGTTTAACATTCGGCAGAGAAAATCGAATACATTTGGTTTTCTTAGAATTAAGAAGTAAATTGTTGACAGTAAACCACTGCAGTACATCAGCTAACGTGCTATTAATTACATTGTAATCCGTAGATTTTCGGTCAACATTAAAAAGCAGTGATGTATCATCAGCAAAAAGTGCTATTTCACAAAAGTTTTTCACTATACATGGCAAATCATTTATATAAACCAAAAACAGGAATGGACCTAAAATTGAGCCTTGTGGCACTCCTAATTGGACTACAGTCCCGCTAGAGCGAGTTTTGTTAACAACTACTGTTTGTGTTCTATTGCTAAGGTAAGAAGACATAAAGTTTAGGGCATTTATAGACAAACCATAGTGTTCTAATTTCAAAATGAGCGTTCCATGATCCACACAATCAAAGGCTTTTGAAAGATCACAATTAAAATATGCCAATTGCATCACAAGAATTTTCTATGTCTGTTGAAGTGTCCCAGTAGATCATTTAACATTAGCTTCTCAAAGACTTTACTTAGTACAGGAAGTATTGATATGGGACGGAAATTGGTTATATCACTCGAATCACCCGATTTAAAAAGCGGTATGACTTTGCTACATTTCATAAGATCTGGAAAGGTGCCTTGTGAAATTGAAATATTATATATTACGGCCAAGTAAGGTGCTATTATATCTATGACATGACTAATTACTTTAACTGATGTTCCCCATAAGTCTTCCGTTTTCTTTAAATTGAGTGACTTGAATGTTTTAACAATATTTACAGAGTCTACTTGACTAAATTCAAATGAATTATTACATTTCTTAACATTAGCACAAAGTAATGAATGGGCTTGAGCCGCAGAAGAATGTAAACATTTTGTGGTGTTAACGGCTATATTTGAGAAATAATCTTCGAATGCCGAGGCAACATCGCTGTTCGACACTATTTGTTGATTATCTGATACAATGTTGACTTGACAATCGTGTGATTTACATTTACCAGCTTCTTTATTTATAATACTCCAAGTTGTTTTCACTTTGTTGTCCGACACATTGACTGTCCGACATTATTGGATATATCAATTTAAAATCAATATCGTATAATTTCAATAAGGAAATTATACGATAGCCTTAAATCAGCGCAAGTCCCTTTTTATTGCCGCTTAGTTATAATTATTTTCCGTAGCTAAATGTAAGTTAATCTGGTTGTACCGGATCGAGACATAACACAGATCTTCTTCTATGTGAGAAGACAAATATTTCGATAAACATGGTCTCGATAAGGAGTTTTTCAGATCAGCGTTTATTTTATCTTTGGAAACGCATGCCGTGTAGCCGTTTATTATGTTATGAGTTGCCCAAACGTCATTATTTAAACGCACAGAGAAACACATTATGGTACCTGACATACATAATAGACGGTGAGCTAAATCTTGGCACTAAAAAAAGGCGGCAACTTTGAGAAAATGGCTCAGCGGCCAATTGTCTTCCTAAGACACGCGTTTCATGAAGACAAAAAAACATTGACGTTGTCGTGATCATCGACGAGCCATAAGCCATAACACTTAAAACTTGATTGAAAATGTAGGGGCGAAGGTTTAACCCCTGAATTAATAACCTTCAATCTGTTAATTACAGTTTAAATTAAAAATACTAAATACTATTTATATATATTGCACTATGTGTTGATTGATAATATAATAACTATGTGTGGCTTGTAATATAATAAGTTTAAACATATGTATTCCCTTTAGGAAGTTTAATTAGGCTCTTTAGGCTAAGACTAGCTTTAGTATAGGATTAATATTTTGCATGCCTTGTGGCGTAATATGCACTCATGAATTTGTACCGCACCAACATGACCTGTATTGTAATCTGTGTGTATTAGCAAATAAACAAATACAAATACAAATATAAATTGTCTGGAACAGATCTGGAACAAGGCGGTTGAGGGGTTAAGTGCGTTTTCACATTATCCGATCCGATATCGGATGTCGGACCGATATCCCATACAGGACAGGCGCCATCTTGGATTTCTTCCATTAAAATCCTTCCGACATCCGATGTCGGAGGGATGATGTGAAAACGGACTGATTCCCGCAGGAGACTTGAATATCGCGCCTTATTTTAGTGCCAAAATTTGGTTGACCGTCTATATTTTACTGACAAAATTATATTAAAAGTTACTTAATGCACGAAAAATCCCCTTTAGATATTCCTCGAGTACACACTCATAAACTCGCTTTACAGACTCTAGTTAATCACATCAAGAACGCATTAAAGTAGCAAAAGTATCCCGTTCCCGTGTTTCCCCCGACATGCACGACACTCGACGCGGCGCGTGGGAACGCGTGAATGGCCCGTAACAGTACCCGCCGTGCGCCCATTGACCAGGCACTACAGTCAACACACTAGAGACGCGTTTGAGTTAGTTTTATAGGAGTTGGATTTGATGGTACTTGATCATGCCCGAGCACTGAGACAAGAGAGAAATGGAGACGCGTCAGCGTCAATCGTTAAATAACGTGCCGCGCTAAACTTTGGTTGGAAGATCTGGTTATCACTCGAATTTTATTTTACCCTTTACATACAGTTACATACATGAACTAACGCCTGCTTTCCCAAACGAGGTACGCAGAGCACATGAAACTGCTCAAGTTTCCGTGCCTCTTTGAGCAATTAAGGGGTTGAAAGAAAATGAAATCATGATATTGAAGTGTGACAAGGACAGCGCAATGGCATTGGCATTACGCTGTCCTTGTCACACAGTGTTATATAACATTTATAACAACCAGTGTGGTACCACCATAAATTGATATACCTCAACCAAGTTCTAAAAAAATCTCACTTTGGTCCCCTAAAGCAGGGAAGCAAAAGCCTCTTTCCGAATTAGTAATGTGAAAAATTTATTTCCCTAGCAGTACCTTCCTGAAAAGTAACAGAATAAGTCCCTAATATCAAATCAAGATCAGTTTAGTACAGATCCAACGTCGCTAGCCACAGGACTGGCTAGGCAGGTTTGTCGCTAGGATTTGTCAGCGGTAACTTATGCTTGTGCGAGAGCTTTTATGCGTGTTTGCCAGCGTAATGAACGTGCCATTTTATGGATTATCAATATTGCTAGTGGTTTATGGGTGCTAAATGTCATGTTAGGATGTAGGATCGGACGTTTACAGCATTCGTTTACGAGTATGAACTAAATCAAATCTAACCCACAACAACATCTATTAAAGTGGTTCAAATATGCATTAAATTATACGAGATAGCTAGGTATAAAGGTAATTATGTTTCTATAAGGCCCACTTGCACCAGTCAACTCAGGGTTAGTGGGCTGTCATCTGTCAAATTCCATGTAAAATGGTGGGTTAACCTTCAGGTTAACCACGGGTTAACTCTCCATTTTCGTTGGTGCCCTAAAATAATATTTCTCTTAAGGGGCTGACAACACCCAATTGCGCAAAATTGATGTTACTTGCGCAGTTTTTTAAGACAAACTATTGGTTTTAGTAAGGCAGGTAAATTATATGTTATTATTCATTATATTTCAACGAACATAGCCGTACTCGATACATGATTTAATGAAATCGGCTCGATAGAAAAAAATTGCAAAGATTGGTCTCGAGTTCGTCATTAAACGGTTCTGTGTCGTTCAGTCATTCACTTACTTGTCTTTAATTAATATTACAGTAACAAAAATATACATATCTAAAACACTAACGAAACATTTTGTACAAATAATGCATCTTTCTATTTTATTTTAATATTTTTCCGTACTTTTCGTACCTATTTAGTCGCCCTCTTTTAGTGACATCGCGCTCTCACTTACTCCCATACGAATAGACAGTGTACGCTAGAGTCAAGGCCATTGGGTGTTGTCAGCGTCTTAAATTCCACCTTCTGTTCTTATTTTTAGCCTGTATTAGCAAGAGTAACAAGTAAGAGAAGAGTTGTAACACTTGTAACTCTATACACCAGTAACTGCGGGTTATTTGTAGTGACATCTAGCGACAATCACGCGTCAACTAACGTAGATTATCAGTACCACTACCCGATACTAGGTGTCAACAGTGTCTCGTCTGCCAAAAAAAAAAAATATTAGAACACTAAAAAAAATAACCCGCATCTACCGATGTATGGAGTTACAAGTCGTCCCTTACTTATTCGTCTATGGTAGGCTCCTACCAAAATTGTGAATTTAGACTTGAGTAAACTCTCAATAATCTCAACACCCATTTATCAATGAATGATTATTACTATTACTGTAAACAAAAACTGTAATTAATTCTTTCCAAGACACCTCGACAGCTTTACAATTGTTTTACAATACAAGTACAGAAAAGTACTTACTTTACTACCCTGTCTGCAATTCTCGTATTCTGTAATAACATAAGTATTAAGTAGACCCTAGAATACGATGATTGACTGTGTCGTCGAACCAGTTTGACACCTAGCCGCGATTTGCTCAGATTATTGGCCAGAAAATTACCCCTCGCGGCTGACAGCTGAGACAAAGGGCCTGGGAACTGTCAGGCAACATTGCAGTCATGGGTTCTAGGCCGGAGGAACGATGATTAGACTGATTGCTGGGAGTTTTGCAAATCAGCGGCATGGAGAAATAGTTGGCGTTAATCAACGCATGGAGTTGAGTGTTATATGTATGTGCTTATATCTGATAATTACAATTGTCTTATGTTGTAATTTTGCCATAGGTCGGTATTGATTTGTATACATCTTGTTTTCATGAGTAATTAATGACGCGGAAACTTTATTATGTTTTAAAAACATTAGGTACAAATAACATTTACAGAAAAAATCAACTCACTATCAAGCAAAATGTTGGTAAACAAATAAATTCAGTCACATTTTTGGATTAATCAATGATTTCAGCAATTCATAAATGCATGTGAAATGATAATTAATTGGATAGGTCTTCATTCTTGTTTCTGCCGCACATACAAAACTCGGTGCGGACAGTGTTTTGTCCTTCCCCGTGGGTGGTCCTGCGTCCCGCGACCTCAAAATGTGCGTGTGGGCTGCGCCGGCGCATCGCCCGTTTGTCTGCGAAAACGATCACTACCGTACGCAACAAACCGGCTTTTGGTACACTTTGTACCACTGTAATAAGGGTGGTGTATGGTTTAAAGTGGTACTTTAGTTAGGGTCAAATAAAATTTTGTGCCAGTTTGTGTATCCTCTTTGTGGTTAAGGACTTGATTTTAAAAATGCGTAGTTATTTAAAACTACTGCCTGATTCAAATAAAACTTCCCTTCGAATCAGGCTGTCATTTTGTTTCTATTTTAGAAATGTCGTTTTAACAGAGTCACCTTTCTCTTTCTAACAATTGTTCATTATATTATATTGAGACTTAACTTTGACCCATTGGGATAAATATTCCGCTTCACATATAGGGACATCTGACGATAAGAGTGCAGGATGTCATTTGTGACTGAATATTAATTTACAATGTCTCGATACCTACCTGTGTTTTAATTACATTTCTTTTTAATCGCGGTCGCGCTTTAATTCTGAGCATTCCGAGCATGGCCATCAGACTTGCATGCACTCAGAAAATCTCACCTCCCACCCGAATGGCGGACAATCGCGATGACCCTCCGAGGCGCTTGAATATAAGTTATTGTTCGCATTGGCGGCTAACTGTTTAGTTCTCAGGCCAGGCTGGTTCCCATGCCAAGGCCCGGGGTGACCACTAGCGCGGACAGGACTTATAACACGACATAGATGACTTGTGGAAGTTGTGGAGTATATCTTCTTCATACAAATATAGTCCACATTTATATTATATTGCAAGCATTGCAACATATTATGTTGGAAAATACTTTAACACAGACGACATCCTTCTAGGTAAGGTACATTCTATTCTTGGGCAAGTCAACCCACCCAAAAAGTCAAGAGGATCGAGTGCTCTAAAAATATGACATTTTATTTTAAACTTCCAGATTCGAATTAAGTAGTTAAAAAAATTTAAACCCTAATTTAGAGACATTTTAACTAAATTTTTATCCCCATTAGCCAATCATTAGAATTATGAATATTAGATAAATTAGGTTTTGTGTTTGATTGTATGAATTTTGACTTATCGTTTGAAACTAGCATTAATTTTCAAATCAAAAGCTTTTTTTATTAATTTAAATGATTTATACAGGCTTAAAACGTAATTTGTAAGCAGTTATAATAGTAGTGCCAAAATTGGGTTAAAAGTCAAAATTCGCCGTCATTAGTAATTAAGTCAACGGAAGCGAAAAAAACGCTTCCATTGTTTGTAAAATATTAGCAGTTTTGGTAACAAGCTAACTGTTTCTGACTCTGACCGGCCGCAGCCAGCAAAACTTGAGGAAAATGAAGCTTCCAGATATATTTAAGGGCGTACCAGTTAAGGAGTGAAATATAACAAAACTTAAATAAGCAACTTACTTCCACACCGAAATAAACTTTTACTTTAAACTTTAGCAAAATTAAAATACGCTCCTCAATATCCATATATCCATACTAATATTATAAATGGGAAAGTGTGTGTGTCTGTTTGTTTGTCCGTCTTTCACGGCAAAACGGAGCGACGAATTGTCGCGATTTTTTAAGTGGAGATAGTTGAAAGGATGGAGAGTGACATAGGCTACTATTTGTATCTTTCTAACGCGAGCGAAGCTGCGGGAAAAAGCTAGTACTACATAATATACTAATATTATAAATGGGAAAGTGTGTGTGTTTGTTTGTTTGTCCGTCTTTCACGGCAAAACGGAGCGACGGATTGACGTGATTTTTTAAGTAGAGATAGTTGAAGGGATGGACAGTGACATAGGCTACTTTTTATCTCTTTCTAACCCCCACGTTCCTAAAATGGAGGGTGTGGGTTTGTATGGAGCAATCCGCAATTTTCGAATTTAGCGCGAGCGAAGCCACGGGCAAGAAAGCTAGTTATACATATACGATACGTATGTACGATACGATATATATTTCAAAAAATTATAAAAAATAAGTACTTAATAACAAAATAAAATAAAATAAAAAAGAAGTTGAAATTAAATATTAGAAGCTACTGGCAATGTCCTAATTAGGTTACATGTCTCTCATAAATTAATTATATAAGCACAATTATTCCAATAAAAAATAGAATTATAATTATATAATTATATTATATTATTTACACAATTAGGGATAAATTTTAACAACATGCAATGTATTAAATTAAAAATATAACTGGATTATAGAATAAATAATTAGGCAATAGAAATATAATCAAATTAAGCTATTATTATTAATAATCATAATTTACAAGACTGGAGTGCAGACCGATCCATCTTCGCATCATTGGTGAATCCCACCTCCAGGCAAACACTCTCAGGATACTGCTCGGGCTCCCTTTTAACCTATTGAGCAGAGAGGCACAGCGTTTTCTTACATGTATACTAGCTTTTGCCCGCGGCTTCGCTCGCGTTAGAAAGAGACAAAAAGTAGCCTATGTCACTCTTCATCCCTTCAACTATCTCCACAAAAAATCACGTCAATTCGTCGCTCCGTTTTGTCGTGAAAGACGGACAAACAAACAGACACACACACTTTCCCATTTATAATATTAGTGTGGATATTAAACGCTGAGACATATACGATTTAAACCGTTCATCTGTACATAATAGTTAGGAGTTAGTTTATACACTAAGCGGCCATCAGTGGCTATGACTATATTAAAACTTTTTTACTTCCTTGAGCATATTACTATTACCAATATTACCATAGAATGGTATATTGCCGCTCACCGCCATTGTAGTAAGCATAGTGAGTAATATAAATGCACCAATAAATATTCATTTCGTTATTAATGTGCTCGAACTAAGCAACTGAAATTAACCCGTGCAGCCAGCGGAACGATCAAAACAAGACCATATTAGGTCGGCCTATTATACTAGAATATTACAATACATTTCATACGTACTTCTGCATCTAGGAAAGGTTTGTCTTAAGATTTTCTTCGCGTCGAGGTAATTTTCCTGCTCGCTACTAAACTGAACAGACTTTATAGTATTTACATTACTATACAAGTGCGGTGACCCTTCGGTCGTGTTTTAATTTATCGCCACTCGTTTCGAACTTCCTTTTTTACGCACTTGTATCGTAATGTACTATTTTTACATATTATTTAACCGAAAAAAATAATTAGGTAGTCTGTGAACTTTAACATGAAGTCGCCAGTAAAACTTAGTTATGTTATATATTATTAATGATTAAATGGGTCGTATATTACTTGTGCGTATAAAGATGTTAGCCAAAAGTCTTCCTTTTTAGGGTTCCGTAGTCAACTAGGAACCCTTATAGTTTCGCCATGTCTGTCTGTCCGTCCGTCCGTCCGTCCGTCCGTCCGTCCGTCCGCGGATAATCTCAGTAACCGTAAGCACTAGAAAGCTGAAATTTGGTACCAATATGTATATCAATCACGCCAACAAAGTGCAAAAATAAAAATAGAAAAAAATGTTTTATTAGGGTACCCCCCTACATGTAAAGTGGGGGCTGATATTTTTTTCATTTCAACCCCAACGTGTGATATATTGTTGGATAGGTATTTAAAAATGAATAAGGGTTTACTAAGATCGTTTTTTGATAATATTAATATTTTCGAAAATAATCGCTCCTAAAGGAAAAAAAAGTGCGTCCCCCCCCTCTAACTTTTGAACCATACGTTTAAAAAATATGAAAAAAATCACAAAAGTAGAACTTTATAAAAACTTTCTAGGAAAATTGTTTTGAACTTGATAGGTTCAGTAGTTTTTGAGAAAAATACGGAAAACTACGGAACCCTACACTGAGCGTGGCCCGACACGCTCTTGGCCGGTTTTTAATCTACCTTTCAATTTTACAACAGAATTTATTTTTCAGTCCGATTTTAGGCTTCTAAGTTAACGTTAACGTAACGATATTATTATTTTGTTAGTGTTTCTTTTTTGATTTCTTTTCTGAGTGTTAATATCGTAAATTCATATCACATTATTAGACCATCAACCTACACGTACACAAATTAGTATTCCGTATTCCGGTCTGACAGACGGACAAACATTTACACTTGTCAACCCATCCCGAGTTACCTCGCCCAAAATAACGTGGCATTCTTATTCCAACGTTTTAAGTATTAATTTTGAATAATTCGTGGTTGATTAGGTGAAAAGGTAAGTTGGTTGTGGGATAGCGGTCGCGGCTCGCGGTATTAGCATACGGTATGAAAAGTGACGGTTTGTATGGGATTTGTGCCTTATTGGTCGACGCTATGGGTTTTGCGTGGTCACCATAATCTCAGAGGCTTAGTAAAGATCTTTGATAAAAAATCGTTATGGATAGAATCTTAAATAATATAATTTATACAGTCATCACACCTATTAAAAAAATGTTCTTTAACGCACAATCTCACAATAAAACATAATTTTATCCTTATGACCCTTATTATAAATTAATCCTTTTCAGACAACCCCCAACCCGATTTTTTTTGTTTTGTAAGCCAAATGTCTTATTCTATGAAAAATTCAAAGTAGAATTGGTTTAACCATTCCACGTTTGAAAAATGTGCCTTTGCAATAGTACTACTCGTAGTACTCGTATCGTTATCGTTATATGTTTTACCTACTCCTGCCGAAAATATTTAATACATTTTAATATTATTCAAACAGCCTAAATAGCTGAACGGCAGTATTGTCGCTAGCGTATAATGCGGCTCGCAGTGAATAGGATCGACCCACATGGAGTGTCATTGCTTTACTTGTCTGTCTGTGCCCACGAGTCCTGCTACTTGCCGCTGACTCACTGGTTAACACTATAGCTTAGTGTCATTTGTGGCAAATATGTGGAAAACTGGGTTGTTTGCGTTTGAAAGTTGGTCATGTTGCACAATATTTTTGAAATAATTTACAAGTCATACGTGTAAATATGTATTAATATGTTATGAACAAGAAACATAATTTTAATGAAGGAATAAAACTGTAGCGATTGAATTATATCAAAACGTGGAAATTTTATCAAAGATTTGACATTAAATGTTACCGGATTGTCCTCAAAAATATGTGATATTACCAGTGGAACATTTGCATACATGCAATTTTCAGAAACTTCAAATATTTTCGTATCAGAATCAAAATTAATCGATTTAAACGATATACAAAATTATTTTTAGAAAGTTTTCGGGAAATGTGCAAGAGTTGGTACATCAGTAGTGTAGACTAATAGAGTCGGGCCCATTTCTCAAAACTTACAAGTTACAAGCAAGCGCAAGTCTCTTTCCAACTTGTCATATTAGACATTGACAACCACTTGTAAATTGTAACTTGTAGCTTCGAGAAATGGGCTGCCCCCTGATAAGAATGATTACAAGGAAGGTATCCACGGAGTGATTTCGGTTGCGCCGGCGCCACACCTATTCATTTCCCATTAGCATAAACTGAATGAATAAGGCTTTTGTGCTTGTGTGAATACAATAGCGGTCTTATTTTGCGTTTAATACTCGTACAGTTATACGACACTTTATATTTTTTTCATTTGAAGTACTATTTCTGTCGTACTCGTCGTATAATACGACTTCGGTCTCTTTAAACGTAGAGTGAATAGGCTGTTACTGAATCGGTGAGCTCCATCTTAGACTCTGTCTTCACTTCCCATCAGGTGTGACTAGGGTCAATCGCCGATCAGTCCATAAAAAAAAAAAATAACTAACGATTACTATGGAAATACATTCTGATTTTGTGATGTGCTGCAGCGATGGGTAAAAAAAGGAATATTAAACCCAGTCACACATTCCGTGCTAGGTATTATCCTTTACAAAATGATTATATCTAAACCTAGAACGTATTATTTAATTTTAAAATAAATATGAAAACAAAATAGGTACCTATTGAATCTTTAAACAGAAGGATAAGCAACATGGTCCGTCAAGTTCAAAGTTAAAAAGCCGAACCTTATCGGCAGAATCTCCGAATCCGACGCGACCGGGCAACACGAAATAAGCTTACGTTTCGCTCGGTCAGATGAGATGGTATCTGTGGCAGACTGACCAAAACTGCCCGTCGCGGTGTGTGCTTTCGGAAACTTTGGATGTTAAAATTACATAATTTTAGTTTTACGAATAATTATAGCTATTATATATGTATACTTGCAGGAGTTTGTATAAAAATGAATTATCTTATGATTAGGTTACTTACTCGTGGATTTTATAATAAGTAAAGATACCCAGTTCTTTTAGGATATATTAACTAACATTTGTATATAGATTAATACAGTGTACCTATGCAATTACATAATTCTAGAAAAATTACTTTCATGAGGTACGATTGTAATTTTCCTATATGCTTATATTTCAACTGACCGTGAAAACTCAGTCCTACTCCTATCACTCCTAATTAATGTTATTTTCTTTACCTATTTGTCTATACCAAAAAGCATAACACGTTTAATTTTAACTCGATTATTCGTCTCGTTTTGTAACATATTCAATAATTTTAAGTTATAGCTCAAACTCAGTTGCTGCCACAACTTCCCACGACTATTTTCCAACCCGTTTATCAAAGCTCTGATTTAAGTAAACGATGTTTTATTCATCAGCCGGTATGAATATTAAGTTATTGTTACGCGTATTATGAAGACGGCGAATACACGACACGGCGGCTGCGCATGCGCGGGCGCCGCGCGCGTTGAACTCTTTGCTGCGCGGGAGATGATTGCGGGCAGATTAGGTTTTGGCCGCTTCAGATAAGGGAACGGAAGACCCAATTATTAACCGATTGCGATTTAATAAAGTGAGGGTTATATTATGGACCGGTATATGTTACGCTGTTATGTCGTCGCCTAAATAGAATGGGCGATTCTCAGGGATGACGTTCGGTGCCTGATTTCGGTGCTGATATTTATTTACTACTTTATTGATATGTCAGTCAATTTACTAAAATCTAGCCTAAATATAAAAAATATTGGTGAATTTATACATTAGAACCTTATAGTTTGTAAGAAATTTGAAATTAAAATCACCGAAATTATGTATGGGCACTGTAATCAATTTGTCCCACCGAATTCAATTTTTTAAACATTATTCCATATTTCAACTTAATATATAACTTATTATTCAATTCATTGATGTTTTTCATTTTAATTCGATGACAGGTCATGTAAAAAGGCTCATAATCGCGCAATTTCACTAAATTTAACATGGTAATATGCTATTATTATCGAGTAGAGAATTTTGTACCCATATTATGGCTTAATTTGCTTACAATATATATCCTACTATTTAAGTATGAAATGTTAGAAAATAATGGAGAATAAACTAATTTACAACGTGGCAATCGAAGTCGGTGGTCACTTTTTTTGATATCGGTGGTCAAAAAATCCAACGAAACCACGGAAATCAACTCCACTGATACCAAATTTTGATACAGAGGAGATGTCATAATAACGTAATAACATACTTTCAAGGATTAATATATGATATATGATATGTAAGGATATGTAAGGTATTAATATAGGATATGTAAGGTACTACATAACGACAAATGCACCTAAACTGTGGGAGTAAATTGAACCACCGAATGTTAAAAAACATGGGACCAAACCCAGCGAACGACTGAAAAACCTTCGAAAAGTCCCCTTTATATTTAAAACGGTACCTCATCTCCTCTACACTGAATGGTTAAAACATAGCTAAAACATACTTTATTAATGCCATTGTGTCCCTGATCTACTAATTTGTAAGACTGTCATGTTTAAAAAATTACACCGAAATCAGTCACTAGCCCGGGACACATGGTAAATTTATCTTTACTCGATGAGTTGCATTATTATTTTTATACATAAAATATGATAGGTTAACTAATATCTTAAACGTGAATATCTATAACAGCTGCGATCAACAACTCCATCTTGAGTTATGATTTTTTGTTTTGCAAATTCTGGGTGCGGAACACGCCCACCGACGGTCATTTTTCGCATTCAATATTTTATTACTTATATCATACAAATAATGTTATAGTGTACCAAATAGAACAGAGGCTAAAGATTATGCCTGATTTAATTCAGATTTTTAGAACAGTCCGTTCTGACGTTGTTTTGCCCCGCGGACACGTAATAAAAACGCGCCTCCTGAGAAATGCCCGAATATTGTATTTTTTTTCTCTCTGTTTTGTATTTATTAATATGTGCTATACTTATATATTGTTCTTTTTTTATTTTTAAGTTTCAGAGTGCCTTAGTTTTTACTGTTATGCCGTGTAACTTATTTGAATAATAAAAAAATTTAAATAAAATAATATGTTGTTAGAATGTTTTTATAATGTGTATTCATATTAGTTCTCTCAAAGCACCCGCATTTTTAAAGACGTTCGTTTGACGTTTGAGTTCATTTAAACATTTAAATATACATAACAATTATAACAATTTCTGTCACATAAATTTAAATGATTAAAGCCAATTAAAACAAGTATTTTAATGTATAAAGAAAATATTACCTACATAACTTGTCTCCTAAAGAAAAAAATAAACACCTAAGAACGAAAGAATTGTAGGTACAAAGTAGGTAGGTTAATAGATTGAAAACTAGGAAATCAATGCTCGATGTTTTTTATTAACGGAGGAGATCAATATAAGACAAATTTCCTGTAATTAAAGTTAATATTTTTTCTCTGATTCTGAAAGAACTGACTGTGATGGGATTGTTGACGATGAGTAAATGAGTATTTCGGTATTGAATCATAATAATAATATTGTTTGTTGTCTTTGTTTTCAGAGTTCATTCCTATTTTGTTTATTAAGGGCCATATGACTGTTACAGAAAGTGTTGGTACTGTGGTATTTATTGTATGTTTTATTTATTTGCTCCGATGCCTCCGATGCATGGCTCTACCAAAATTTGTTTTCCTTTCGATTTCGGGCTAATTATGGCCAACAATACCTATAGGTTATGTCTATTAATTGTAATTTTTCAATACTTATTAGGTATCGAAATAAGCTTCATTTCTTTGCTTTTATTGATTATTTAAAATTAATGTATCGAATTACATTATGTATATATATTATCTCTCATTTGCATGTGTGTCTCCTCCTCTGTCTAAAGAAACTCGATCTAACATGTCAGTACGTACATATAAAAATAAATTTCCCTTACTCACAAAGGACCCCTATAACTCAACACTTTAATTTCGTTACACCAAAAGAACATACCATCCAAGACCGCCATAAAACTCATCTTAACACGCAACACAAACAAATCAGCGAGACCTGGCGTTTATCGATATTTCCCACCGATCGATATAACATCCAATCGATATTTAAACCATAAATCGCGGCAATAAAAAATGGGCCTTGCATCCTTCGCGTATATCACAGGTTCATTGACCGCTCGAGGTGTATTCAGAAACATCAATACAATATCAATACCAACATGTCCCTCGCACTATATGTATCCAGGGAGGAACAACGCGTAAAAATACAAGTGAAATTAGACAATTTATTTCTGAATACACCAGTGAAACAAATGAAGGAGTAGTGTCCTGCTACCTGCGCAGACGATGATCGCGAGCAGCATGGCGGCACGACCGTCCCGACTCGCGCACGCGCGTGTACTGCCGCTCGGCGAAACTTTCGTGAAAACTTTGAAGCTTACAATGTTGCGGATTTGTGGCTATCGGGCTTGCCGGCGGCTTGTAGGGTTGACGCGGGACAGATTCGATTGATAGACCAAGCTAAGTTTGCAACGATTTTCATAACCCCGATTGTGTAAGAGTTAGTAGCAGGTTAGCGTGGTACGGTCTCGGAATTTCACATAGGCAAAAGAATGTTAGAGATGAATGTTATGGGATGGAGAGGGATGATGGATGGATCGTTTAAAAGAGTATATGAGAAAGAAAGAAGTGAGTGCTGAGATGACGAAAGATAGAGAAGAACGGAAGAGGAAGACATGTTACCGACCGATCCTTATCCCACTACGTTATGTGGGTACCCATGTAGGAAGAAGAAGCCTTGTAAGGCCGTTTTCACATTATCCGATCCGATATCGGATGTAGGAAGGATGTAAAATGTAAGATTTATGCGCTTCCAGGTCTTTATTTATGTATTTGATAGATCATTATTACTAAAAAACGATATAAAACGCAAAAATTGCGGATTTAATCCAGATGGGCACTATCCTACGACAGTTTTTGTCCGAGGCACCATCGAACTGCCGATATCGGCAGGACGCTTCCGACATTTTTGGCATGCCGGACCCCCCGCCAGCTGTCGGCCGATAATATTTGTATGTGTGCGTATATAATGTAGGTATACGTTTGTAATAGTGTGCGTGACAAAAATGGCGTCTATTAAACAGCTGTTAATGATGAATTTCTGTTGAAAAAAAAAAGATTGGTATTCATCGGTCCGAATTGCGGATACTATTTTTTTCATCTTTTAGTAGATATAGTTAAATGTAAAATTATTTATTTTAGCTGCCACTCTTGAGTATTTTTATGATCGTTATTTAAATTTTACAATAAAATATTTGAAATGTAGTGCGTATAATTATTAAATATAAAAAATTTTAAAAATATTTTTTGATACAAAATCATACTTCATTGATTTGGAACAATGCGTTTTTTCGGACCGACATCCGACACTATCGGAAGCGTTTACCGGGTGTAGGATGTCGGTCCGACACCCGATATCGGATCGGATAATGTGAAAACGGCCTAAGAGTTACGTAGACGTTATAATTTCAGAGAACTATGACACTTGCACTGGCAGGCCTGACAATCATAATCGCTGCCATTTTTGCTTCTTATGACTGTAAAGTCTGATGTGAGACTGTTTGGATTGATTAAAGGTTCAGACCATTTTTAACCCCCGACGCAAAAACGACGGGGTGTTATAAGTTTGACGTGTCTGTCTATCTGTCTGTCTGTCTGTCTGTCTGTCTGTCTGTCTGTCTGTCTGTCTGTGTGTGTGTCTGTCTGTGGCATCGTAGCTCTCGAACGGATAACCCTATTTAGATTTAGTTTTTTTATGTCTGAAAGCTGAGTTAGTCGGGAGTGTTCTCAGCCATGTTTCATGAAAATCGGTCTACTATGTCGCGGTCGGGGGATTTTTCAAAATTTTATGTTGAGTAATGTGCGAATCAAGTTATGACATAAGCCCGATAAGAATCTGTGGATAATAAATAATTGAACAACAGAAGATATATTTTGATATACTCCGAAAAGAGGAGGGTTGAGAGAAATAAAGAAAACTTTGTCTAATAAAGCATAATACGATATAATTAATACCAAATGCTGCCAGCCTTCTGGGTACCTTGCCCATTGACGGCGATTTAGGTCAAATTTTTTATTTATAAGTAGGTTAGGTATTTAGTTTTAAGTAGATTTATTATGTTTTTTATTTGTTTTATTCATTAATACCATCAACATTTACAAAGTTCTAATTTTATTACCGTAATTTGGTGCTAAGTATATCATCACACTCTAAGAACAAATTAAATACTCATCACAATTTAAAAGTTTCGAATAATTTCTGTCAAGCGGAGTACGGGTTCGATTCTCGGAGCACTGATACTTTTTCTTTGTATATGACATTTATTTAATATTTATATCATCACAATTTAAAAGAATAATTTCGTCATGGGGCTTGATAATTGTCAATGAAAGCGTAGCAAATGGCAGTTACTTGCTTCTTTAAATAATTAATTTTAACTTCTGATTATCAGAAACGTCTGCAATCGATGCCACTAGGCTTAGAATAAATTTAAAAGTGGAAAAATGTCTGCCCTGGGTCAAACTTGAACTCACGGCCTCTGGATCGATACTCCAGCGCTCTGCCAACTGAGCCACCAAGACTTCAACCAAGCCAGCGAAATTTTCCACTACTAAGGTTAATGGGACCCGTATCGATATCTACCGTAAGAGTGTTAAACTTCTTAAACGGCAACCGGAGTTCCAATTCATATTGGAAATTCACCAGTTACGATGCGCTAACCATGCTAAATTTTAACTTCTGATTAGCAGACACGTCTGCAATCGATGCCACTAGGCTTAGAATAAATTTAAAAGTGGAAAAATGTCTGCCCTGGGTGAAACTTGATCTTTCGGCCTCTGGATCGATACGACTACAATATGACTTGGAACTGGAACTCCGGTTGCCGTTTAAGAAGTTTAACACTCTTACGGTAGATGTCGCTACGGGTCCCATTGACCTTAGTAGTGGAAAATTTCGCTGGCTTGATTGAAGTCTTGGTGGCTCAGGCAGAGCGCTGGAGTATCGATCCAGAGGCCGTGAGTTCAAGTTTCACCCAGGGCAGACATTTTTCCACTTTTAAATAATTAATTTGTCTTGTCATTTCTATTTACCTAATGTTTTATTTCTAATAAGCTGTTTTTCTACTCCTACACTTATTTGAGCTGACAAATAATCATGTTCATGTCAATAGGCTGAAGTCAACACTGTAATGATGACATGAACGCTCTACCTACTATTTACACGTCTTTAGATGTGAAAATTTAACTGTACAGTTGAGTTCAGAAATATGTGTACATTTCTTCACCTAAACCCGTTGGAATTAGATAAAAAATGTACACACATTTATGAACTCGACTGTACTGTCGTTTTGTCTGATATACGTTCCTAATTTCCATAATTATTTAAGTTGAAAAATATTATTTTAGATAACTCGTCGTAGAAGATCAAAGAAGAATACAAAAGACAATCTAAATTACGAAAGATCAGAAGCGCTGAAGTAATTTGTTGTCTCCTTAAGCTCAATATTCTTCTTAAATATTACGTCGTTTGCAAACGGTACAGTATACGGCCTCCTGAAGGTTAGCAGTCTCCGTAGCTTATGGACAATTAAAACTACCGAGGTGTAGCGCATTGCCGTCCCTAACACTCCGCACCCTCATACCTGGCAACGCACTCAGTGGTCTCAGTGGCAGCAACACTACACTATTTTGCAGTTTTTATGCTAGGTGCGTGTAGTTCCACTTTGTTTATGACCATGAAGATGTTCCGCATATGAAGATAAGGTCACCTTCACACATGTTCCCAGTAACACGTGGGAACAGGCCCTCCGTCCATCAAATCGCTGCGTATCGGCCGAGCGCAAAAACGCCCACAATGTTCCTCCCAACGGTACGGGGCTGCGATAAAATGACATAGCAGCACACACGTCCGATGCGTGGTCTAGTGTTATACATAGTTATGGCAGTAAAATGACTCTGATTCGGATAAAGACTTGCTGCATCTCACACCCGATGCAGCTGACTGGCTAAGCTCCCTGAATATTGACATTTAAAATGTAGAAATAATTTGCCTATTTTTAAATTAAAAACGACTAAATAAATAGAAGAATTTTGTCGATAAGCCGGAAGTGACCAATCGATAAGCAGGATATTTGTTCCACATATTGTTCCAGAGGGCTGCCCGAATGGCAAACTGTCCACAAGAAGCCCCGTTGAAAAAAAAAGTTGCGTTACATTATATGCCTAGAAGTTTAGCTTATTTAGAAAATTAAGTATCGGATTAGATGAATGCCACCCGGGACCGTTCTATCTTAGGTAATCCCTAAAGGCAAAGTAAAGCCCGCGAATGGATTGTATTGTATCCGGCCCGCCACCTGTCATTCAAAGTAGCGAGTGAGCCAGTACAAAAAATGCATTTTTGGTGTAAATCTGGCCCGCCTTGCAATCTCTTTCATATTTTTGCCCGTAGAAAAAAAGTTTACTCACTATATACTGCCCTAAGTATTCTTTCGCTATGACCCCAAAGGAAGAGCAGCGTTGGGCCTGCCAGGCTATCACCTTACTAAACTAAACATGCTGAGTCGGGGCTATTTCGTGGCAAAAATGTATGTACCTGTCTTTTGTGTTCTAAATTAACGAAGAGGTGAGAGTTTGCGATACTTCCCTCCTTGGTTAGACTGCGTCGGAAGGGCTGCGCGGCTGCGCGTGCGGCGGCGGGTGCGGCGGCGGGGACAAACGGCCCATTACAGCTAATCACTCGAGTAATTGGACTGCGATATTCGCACTCGCCCTTCGTGGAACCCTGACAGAGCACTAATCTATGGATGAGATGCTTATTTATATTAATTTTAATAGAAATCAAATCTGATACATACATAAACACAAAAACGCATGTATCCCTTAAAAGGATAGGCAGGGATCTTTTCAAGTTTCAGCGCCACTCTTGGCAATTAAGTGGTTGAAAGAAAACGAAATATAACATTATAGTGACAGGTTGCCGGCCTCTCGCCTAACGCCACAATTTAACAACTATCCCACAGTTGATCGTCGCCAAAATCTGATGATGATTGTAAATCGGAAAAATCCTGAAAATAGCTTTAGGTAGGCGAGCGTGTAAAATCCCCCTTCTTCCCGCCATCGGCAGCGTTTTTTTTTTGTCGTTTGGAGGTCTTCAACTGTAAATTTCTCCTGAAACTGCATGCCTCTTACAGCGAAAGTCTGGAATTTCTGGAAGTACTGGAATTTTAATTAAGTACGGTTTTATCAAGAATATCTGATGATATCCTACCATTTGTAGCAATCTTATAACTTAGAAATGTACCTTTAAAAGAATCTTCGTATTTCTTTTTTTTTTCAAACTGTCACTGAAATTGTTATATTGTTATATTTGACGACCGGTCTGGCGCAGTCGGTAGTGACCCTGCCTGCTGCGCCGCGGTCCCGGGTTCGAATCCCGGTAAGGGCATTTATTTGTGTAATGAGCACAGATATTTGTTCCTGAGGCATGGATGTTTTCTATGTATATAAGTATTTATATATTGTATTTGTATATTGTATATATTGTATTTATGTATATATCGTTGTCTGAGTACCCACAACACAAGCCTTCTTGAGCTTACCGTGGGCCTCAGTCAATCTGTGTAAGAATGTCCTATAATATTTATATTTTTTATTTATTTTATAATTTGATTGGAAAATCAATCAGTCAAAGTAACTCTGTAACAAGGAAAATTTCACTAACAATTTCCTCCTTCGTTCTTAGTAAACTTATTCAGCTGTCATCAAAGTGTTCTTCATACATTGTCGTTGAGTGAAATGAAGTCAATGTTTATTTAATTAACGCTCTTAGAGCATAGTGGAGCTCGGCCCCTCGTCCGGCATGTAACGGCGTCCTGTAATTAAAACAAAAACTATTGTCTAATGAGTCCCACGTAGTGATGCACTACACACTTGTATTCTACATTTTAACAACTTGATTTTAAACTATACGGGACATAATAGAAGTTTTACCCGACGTTTCGATGGTAACGTTACATTCAATAATCCTAGGCAAACTGGCTAGGAGGAACAGTATATTTAAATCAATTTGGATTGTTGTATGATACGCAGCGCAGTTAAATAGTTACGTTATTTGTTTACAGAACGTTACTATGACATTCTCTCACTATTAAACAGTTACTATGACGCTGTAACTACGTCGAAATATTGGGATTTTGACAAAAAAATAAAAGTAATCACAGTCAATATTAAGTCTTGAATAAGTAGGTATGCCAGTTTTACAGAAACTTTCAATGAATTTTTTTAGTGGAAACTGTGTAAAGTCTATTCTAAATCGTGATTTAATCTTCTCCGCAAACAAAGTGCTCAAAATAGATTCTAGATTATCAAATATCTTGTAAATGGTAGACATTGAGATTACCGAACATCAGCATTTCAATCAACTGAGACGACGAAGAATGTGTTAGAACCTACGTAAGTTTATTAACTATGAAGTTCGTATGTGCACCATTATAAACTCTACTGGTTGAATAGAATCGTCTTCTAGACAATGTCACACAATGTAAACATGTCATTTTGGTTCAGTTCGTTTGCCTGTGCGGTCGGCACAAATATACATTGGAAAACTATCTAGTATTTTATTTACTGTGTCCACGGATATTTCCAACTTGGTAGCAGATCATGCAGTAAATTTTCTACGATAGTAATAATTTTCCGAAGTGTTCGCGTGAAATTTCATCAAATTATTTTCAAAAATTTTCGCAACAAAAAAAAAAAGATGGCATCTGCCAGTCAGAATGTTTTCATCGAAAAACTGTCTGGAATACAGAATTATTCATCTTGGAAGTTTATGATGCGGATGGTGCTTATCCACGATGATCTTTGGGAGTGTATAAGCACGCCTGAAAATAGAAATGAAGACGCGAAGAAGCAGGAGAAGGCGCTCGCGAAAATCGCCTTAAACGTACAGCCTTGTGTGTTTCCACAAATTAGAAATGCCAAGACGGCTCGCGAAGCGTGGAGCAACCTGCAAAAGGCATACGAGGACCGAGGCTTGTCACGACGGCTCGGACTGCTACGCACATTGTTCGCCATCAAACTGAGCGAATGTGGTAGCATGGAGGTTTACGTCAACAAGGTCATGGATATATCGCAACAGCTGAGCGACATCGGGAAGGCATTGGAAGATGACTTCGTGGCCGTGATTTTACTCAGTGGCTTGACAAGCGATTACGACCCGTTGATAATGGCTCTAGAAAATTCGAACACGTCACTGTCAAGCGAAAATGTCAAAGCCAAATTGCTTCTAGAAAATTCAAGACGCAATGAGAAAAGTGAAGATGCTACGGCTTTTGCAACTCGGAAAGCACACAACCCAATTAAATGCTTCAGATGCAAAAAGAGTGGACACACCAAGAAGGATTGTCCAGAAAACTCTGACGGCAAGAAGAGTGGCATGAAAAGCCAGACGATGCTTACTGCATTGGCCGCAGGAGCCAACCGTGACGTTTGGTACGTCGACAGTGGTGCGGCACAGCATTTCTGCAACGATCGCAGCTTTTTATCAGATTTTACTACTGATAAACCAAAGAAAGTATATATCGCGAATGGTGAAGCCTTATTGACAGCTGGGAAAGGAACTGCTCAAGCTTTGTTAAAGGACAATAGTGTGAGATCTATAAGTAATGTGTACTTAGTACCTAAATTGTCTGCAAATTTATTATCTGTTAGTGCTATGGATAGGAAAGGTTACGAAATTGTGTTTCGTTCTGGCGTGTGTAAAGTTTTAGACAAAGGGCAGGTTTTAGCTACAGCTACTTTAAGGGATGGTATTTATCAACTCGATGCCATCGAAACTCTTTCTGCTTTGTGTAGCGAGCCATCTTCGCAGGCTATGCCTTTGTCTTTAGGTACAGGTGACAGCGTAGCGGTGCCGGCACGTTCTGTTGCTGAGAGCGTGAAGCAAGCGCCACAGTTCCCTGCTACTGGAAGCCAGTCAACGCAACAAGTTTGGCATCGACGTCTATCTCATCTGAACGCCCGCAGTATGGAGTTACTGAGAAAAGGTATGGTCACTGGTATTTCTTATGACAACAATAATTTTGAGTCGTGTGTTTCCTGTATTTTAGGTAAACAGACTAAGTTGCCATTTCCGAAGAAATCTGAGACCAGGGCTAAGGAAATCCTTGGGTTAGTTCACAGTGACGTCATGGGACCACTACCGTGTCCGTCCATAGGTGGGAAAAGATATTTCCTGTTGTTCATTGATGACTTGTCAAGAAAAACATTTGTTTATTTTCTTAGGCGGAAGGATGAGGTTTTTGAGATGTTTAAAGAATTCAAAGCTCTCGTGGAAAACCAAACCAATAAGAAAATAAAAGTTCTTCGTAGTGACAATGGTGGTGAATATGTCAATTCTAAATTTCAGAAGTTCCTGAAGGCGCATGGAATTCGACATCAGACCACGGTTCCAAGGTCATCAGCTCAGAACGGAGTCGCGGAGCGCGCGATAAGAAGCGTTACGGAGAAAGCCAGGTGCATGCTTCAGGAAGCAGGCTTGAAGAAGGAATTCTGGGCAGAAGCGGTCAACACCGCCGTCTACCTTAAGAATCGCTCTCCGACTAAGGCTGTGATGGGCAGTACACCAGAAGAAAAGTGGACAGGTAAAAAGGAGAATCTTAGCTACCTGCGCATTTTTGGCTGTCAAGCTTATGCCCTTCAGCACAAACGGGACAAACTGGATCCCAAAAGTAAGAAGTATATTTTTGCCGGATACTGTGACGACACAAAAGGTTACAGATTGATAGATCCGGAGAACCCGAAGACTGTCATAAAAGCTAGAAACGTGATTTTTCTAGAACATGCTTTTTGGAATGACACTTCATCAGATGAGTATGACAGTTCACGTTACACTCAGATTAGTTTGACGAACAATGTAACTGTCACTGATAATACTCAGGTGCAACCCGCTTTACCCGTTTTACCCCAAGAGCCCGCAGAAATATCTGATGAAAACGCTCAGGATAACAGCGTCATTACAACAGATGATTCTGAGAGCAGCAGTGAGACCCCAGATGACCCTGCGGATGAGACATATGTCCCAGGAGATTCAACACTGGAAGACTTTGAAAACTCTACGGATGGAACGAGTGAGTTTGAGTCTGCTAATATAGCAAACACTGTATGCAGTGACAACGGGGACCCTCTAACAGTTCGCGAGGCGCTGAGTGGCCCGGATGCGAGTAAGTGGAAAGCCGCGATGGCGGAAGAGTATAAATCCTTCATCGATAACAAGTGTTGGACTCTGACTGACCGCGATGCGAAGCAACGGCCTGTCAAATGCAAGTGGATCTTTAAAAGAAAGCTTGGCCTCGATGGGGAAATACTGAGATACAAAGCGCGCCTTGTTGCAAAAGGTTATACCCAGAAATACGGTATTGATTACGAGGAAACGTTTTCTCCTGTAGTAAGATATTCCACTATACGTACGTTACTAGCTTTAGCAACGGAACATAACATGAATATCGAGCATCTTGATGTAAAAACGGCGTTTTTGAATGGAGATTTAAAAGAAACCGTTTTTATGGAGCAGCCAGAAGGCTATAAGATTAAGGGCCAAGAAGATAAAGTTTACAAGTTGAATAAGGCCATATACGGACTGAAGCAAGCTTCGAAGTCTTGGTATGAGAAAATAAATGGCGTTTTGACAAACAAAATGAAGTTCAAACGTTTATCTTCCGAACCTTGTGTTTATGTCAAGTCGAGCGGGAAATCCATTATTATAATTGCGCTCTATGTTGATGACATAATGTTGTTTTCTTCAGCTGATTGCCGAGATACGGCTGGAATCAAAGAAGAATTAAAGAAGGCCTTTGAAATCAAAGACTTAGGGCCAGCTCATCACATTCTTGGAATGAGGCTTTGCAGACAGAATGACGAGATTACTCTAGACCAGTCAAGCTATATTAAGAAGGTGCTAGAACGATTTCATATGTCGGACTGCAAACCTGCACGAACACCTATGGAAACAGGTCTGAAGCTCGTGAAATCTACAAAGAAAGATTGTACGCACGACTACAGAGGCCTGATAGGATGTCTAATGTACATAGCGGTATGTACGCGACCAGATATTGCGCATGCTGTCAGCTCACTCAACCAGTTCAACGACACGTACGACGAGACTCACTGGAAGGCGGCGAAACGCGTTCTTCGCTATCTGAAAGGTACGCTTAATCATTGTTTAACTTTTCAGAAGTCAGGTTTAGACATCGTCGCATATGCTGATGCTGATTTTGCGTCAAATGAGGTCGATCGCCGATCTTATACCGGTTTTGTGTTCAAAATCGGAAATTCTACTATCTCATGGGAGAGTAAGAGACAAAAGACAGTCGCTCTTTCAAGCACGGAGAGTGAGTACATGTGTCTGTCAGATGCTTGTAAAGAGGCTCTCTTTCTACGCAAGTTTCTGTTCGAAATTTACGGGGTACAGTATAGGATTACTTTGTTTAATGACAATCAGTCTGCACTGAAATTGTGTGCTAATTCTATGTACCACGCCAGAACGAAGCACATCGATGTACGGCATCACTTCATCAGGGAAATCGTTGAGGAAGGTACTGTCGTTTTAAAATACCTATCAACTGATGAAATGGTGGCCGATGTTTTAACGAAACCGTTAGCAAAAGAAAAACATGATAAGTTTGTTAGTCATTTATTTGTATCATTAAATAAGTGACTTGGCTCTAAGCAATATACTATATACTTGTGAAGGTATAGTTTGTTTTAGATCCGTTTCATGTATGTTTTGACTATTTGTAGTTTTATATGTTACGGATACTTTACGAAATTTACTGATACCTTTGCTATGCCTATTTTTGTGTTGTAGGTAATGTTTTGTTTTTTAGACAGCGGATGTGTCTAATGTATTTGCTTAGATTACTATGTGTTTAATGTATGTGATGTACATGAGTTTATATTGGTTCAAGGGCCAATGTTAGAACCTACGTAAGTTTATTAACTATGAAGTTCGTATGTGCACCATTATAAACTCTACTGGTTGAATAGAATCGTCTTCTAGACAATGTCACACAATGTAAACATGTCATTTTGGTTCAGTTCGTTTGCCTGTGCGGTCGGCACAAATATACATTGGAAAACTATCTAGTATTTTATTTACTGTGTCCACGGATATTTCCAACTGAATGAATGAATGAATGAATGCTTTATTCATAAATGGTACATTTACAAGTCAGGTTGTGGTTATATACATACATGTTTATTTTTTATTATTAATATCACATAAATAATTTAATTGTACATATTTACCTATATTTTGCTATAGTAATTAATTACAAGTTTTCTTCAGTGTGATTGGGCCAATGACTTGTAGTCAGAGAAAAAATCATCAATCTTGTAACAAGCTAGTTGTATTAAGATATTTTTGAGTTTGTTGACAAACATATTATCAGTAGGCAACTGTTTTACATCATCACTCAATGCATTGTATAACCTTATCCCGAGCACTGGTGAGGACTTCCTTGACTTAGTGAGCCGGCATGGGGGCACCCGCAGCAGCTCCCGTCTGCGTGTCACGGTGCCGGTCAACTGTCCATTTGTGGGCAGCCGGGCAAGATTCTGTCTCACATATTTACATGCTTCAAGTATATATACACTAGCAAGGTTAGTATTCTAAATTTAATAAATAATTCCTTAGCTGGATGGTCACGTGGTTTTTGGGCCATTATACGGAGGGCGTATTTCTGTACTCTGAATACTCTCTCGCGATCTGCAGCAGTACCCCACAGGTCTACTCCATAAGTCATTATGGAATTGAAATAACCGAAATATGCTACTTTTAAGTTATCTTCAGTTAGGCTTAAAGTTAATCTAGACAACGCATAGCAAGCTGACGAGAGCCTATTACAATTGTTTTCAATATGAGGTGACCATGTCAGACCTGAGTCTATGAGAAATCCCAAGTATTTGACCTCGTTTACCTGCGGTACGGGAATGTTATTCATGTGTAAATTAAGTTTATCCTTTATAGTTTTTCTAAGTTGGAAGTGTATTACATTTGTCTTTTCAATATTGAGGATCATGCCATTCACCGTAAACCAGTTATGTATATCCTGTAGGGTTCGAGAAAGTTTAGTTTTTAATGCAGCAAAATTATCGGCAGATGTTATAATGCATGTATCATCAGCGAATATGACGAATTCTGAGTCGCTACAGGCAGAGGTTATATCATTTACAAGGATCAGAAACAAGGTATTTCCCATAGAAGAGCCCTGAGGGACAGCATGTGAGCCTATTTCCTGTGTGTCGGATCTACATGAGTTAACAAAAGTTGACTGTTTCCGATCGGCCAAAAAAGATTCTATAGTACTGAGAAATCCACCATTTACACCATACCGTGACAGCTTCGCGATAAGCAGTGAATGGTCGACGGTCTCGAAGGCGCGCGACAGGTCGCAGAACGTGGCTGCGACCTGTCGCCCGCCCTCGAGGTGCGCTAGCACACGGCGCGACAGGTCGCGCGCCGCGCCCGCCGTACTACGCCCCGACTGGTATGCGTACTGCTGTGGATTAATCAATTTGTTATCAATAAAATACTTCATCAACTGCATGCTCATTAGTCGCTCGAATACTTTAGAAACAATAGGTATCAAAGAAATAGGTCGATAGCATTTAAGGGCAAGTGACTTAAACTTTAAGGCAAAACTTCAAGAAAGGTGTACAAAATCACAAGTTTACCCTGTAGGTAGGTACGCGGTTTTCCATTTTTTTAGTACCACACCATAAGTAGCCGTCTCTTAAGATTTTCTTTTGTTACAGAAGACAGAAAGTGGTAGCAAAAATAAGATTTTCGTTTTTTGGGCATTAATCATTATTAAAGACTGACGACGGGTCACACGGACGGGTGCTTTATTTGACGTTCATAAGCGCATTGTAATATGCCTACTTGGAAAATAAATATTTCATTTCATTTCATTTCACATAAAATCCTTTCTCGTCTCATACTTTGCCCACCACTGTCTAATTCTAAAAACTCGAGTATCAAATGTCCAGCCGCCGCACGACCAACACTAGTCCGCGAGGTGTCGGCATCTTTCATCCGCTTTCTAGAATTAAGGTGAAATTAATTAATTTATCGCCCTATCGCTTACAGTTACAAGCTTTTTGTTCCCGCCGAAGTGAGGCACCATTAGCATTGCTGTACAGTTACAGGTAGGCCATTGCGAGCCACTACACATACACTCCAGATCAACTAAAATGGTCACTTTGATTAGATCTTCAAGGGATGTTTCAATACGCTCGAGTGTGATTAGGGTAAACTCGCCTCATTCGGTGACACGCCTAATTCGGTGATACAAGCTTTGAAGCACTATTCCGAAATACGATTTTTGGTTGTTTCACCGAATTAGGCGTGTCACCGAATGAGGCGAGTTTACCTTAAGACGTGAAACTTATAGCTCAAGTTTATGGTGCAAACAATATGATGGTAAATGCATATACCAGCACGGGAAGCATGGTCGTGCGATAGACGATAAAATATCAGGCCGTCCCTATTGCACTTACAAATAGTGCGATAGGGACGTCGTCTATCGCGCGACCATTTCAAAATTAAGATAAAAAAAAAGTGATTCGGACTCTTGAAGCGATGCAACTTGCGAGCTAGAAAAGATTTTTTGTTAATTATTAACTTTTTGAGGCAACTGGTTATAAAACAAAGTTGCCTCGCTTTATTTTTGCAGATATGTATCATAAAAAATTAGCACACATTGCAAATATATAATACAAAGTGGGAAATGACAAGCACTCGGAAAAGCCGTTACCAACCGGAAATAGCAATAGGCATCATATCTCGCATACGGGTGACGGAATAATGACTATTCTTTTATCTGTAAACTTTCCCACAATATTGCTTTCATGTCGCTAATTTCCTAATACAGTTTTACTGTACTGTATATTTGATGCGAAGCTGGCTAATCTATCTGGTGTTATCAGTTGGCGGTGTTTGAAATTGGATCATTATCATTAAAAGGATAAAACTTTTGGACAAAAAATCCTCACGAGTTTTCTGTAGAAATACACAATACAGGACTACCAACCGACCAAGTGCAGGTGAAGAAGTAAGGTTCTTGCATAGAGCGCTGGCGGAAAAAGCTATAAAACCCAGACTGCAAGATTACCTACCTATAAAGTTGGCAGGCACCAGCGAGTCTCGTAAAACATACCGGTTATTTCAATTGTCATTCCTCGCCAATTAAAATAAGCCCTTAAGATTTATAGTAAAGGTTCAAAATTAAACGGCAATCAGCCAAAAACCCTAATCAGGTTTTGCAAAAGGATGAGCCGCGCGGACAAGGAGTGTGTTTAGAAATGGCAAATGGTTCAACTGGGATTTAATTTACTCATTTTACTTGTCAGGATTCCAACTGTTGTACACCTAATAGTGTCGCAATAAGTATCATAATAACAATAAAATAAACATTGATAAACACAGTCATGTAATTCCAACAACTCTACATTTTGTGATTATACTGGGTGAAAAAAATCTCACATAACTAGGTAACAAAAACTTCGTAAATACAAATTTCTTTTGATTACCACAGGTGACAGACTATTACATTAATTGACTGATGGTAGTTACCGTTTTATTGCATATGGACACACATAATAAACAACAATGATCTCAGTTGGTCCGTGAATAATGAAATTGCAAAACTTTTTTGAGTTCCGAAACGGGAATATCATTTTGGAGGTTGAAGGAGAGGTCATCTTGAAGGTTTGAAGGTCAAATCGTTCCGGAAATGCCGTGGGTGCTGTTTGTTCCACAGTTTAAAAACACTTTTATTTTTTATTAACAGTTTATTTTTAACAAGCAGAAACGTTTGCTAACGATTCTAAACATTTTTATATTAAAGGAACGTTAGACGTCACCCCAAGACGTGTGTACATAACGAAAGGCATGGAAAGATTTGCGATGTCCGGCGTGGCTTCCGTAGCTCAATTGGTTAAGAGCCTTGCACGGATTGCAAATGATGCGGGTTCAAGTCCCGCCGGAAGCGTAAATTTTTCCATTTTTTCCTTTAATATAAAAATGTTAATTAAGTTTCTTAAAAACGACTTCATTGCGATTGCGTTAACGGCTGAATACTGCGATTACGTTAACGGCTGGTAATCAATTAGACCTATAATGTAACTTACCAGTACACTTCAGAATTCAAGAGTTTGACGAATCCTATTCAGAGGCAACGACCGCACGAGAGTGTTACTTACTGGAAAATCACCTCAAAGTTAGAAATTACAGCAATAAGATACGGCAGATTGTTGAAATGGTTCCTATGTTTATTACAACTGTTATGTATGGGACAGAGTGATGTAATGTGACAATCGATATGCACCATCATGTCTCACCGAAAACATTGTTTGCCCAAAATATATACATAATTACGTACATTAATTAATGAATGTTATTAATATGACCGTAAGTTTACTTCTTCACGATTATCCCGCTGAATTGATTAGATTTATATGATATTTAGTGTGGAAAGGGTTGAGGGCTAAGTTGACAAGGGTACTATTTATTTTGGAAACACACACAACATCACACACACAATAAACATCTTGAGAGACTTGCTACTTGCTGCGTGCCTGGATCAAGGGTCTAGTTACCTCATAAGTCAGTAACATTCTCATCGTGCCAAAACAGTTTCAACTTACAGCTATACTAAGTACATAGCTAGCTAGCTATACTATTACCATATACTAAGTATTACAGAATATAATAGAGTCAGCCATCGACAAGTTTGCTACAATTTCGACAGCCTCACCGGTGCAACTGTTATTTTAAACGTCAAACTTCGATGAAATGATATTCATATTCATATTCATATTCATTTATTTCGTTGTAAAGGTCATGTACATTAAATCAAGATGTTATAATATTATAAATGTCAGTCCATGACGCCCTGCTAGGGCACACAACATACTTATAACTAGTTAAAAACAAAATATAACAAAATGATGATGTTTACTTAACCCTTACAGAGGCAGGGCTATCAAAATCGTTACAAACTTATCGTGGGCTGACTCTAGCTGTTAACTAAAATATATTTTGACATATACTTTGTTACTCTTTTTATTTAAACTTCAAAAAAAAATTACCATCTGTGACATCAGCGCCATCTATTAAAAAGATTGGTTAGACAGAAATCGTAAGGATTTCACGCTACGACTCCTAAGCTCAAGACTTGCCGTAGTCTGTGCTACGCTGTTGTAGAACTCCATACGCAATACAGATGGCGTTGCCATCGAGATTTATACATTACATCAAATATATCGGTTTGACAGAAGTGTTGAGAAATATCTGAACAGAACTAATATTTGATTTTGTATGGATATGGATGTAGTATACATACATGATATCTACTACATACTATTTGTTTCATATCTATCAAACTGACCTAGAGTTCTGTTTGAAGAAGAATAACATTTTTTTCCTGAATATTTTACTTTTTTACTAACCGAAAACCATGTATGAAAGATTTTCACAGACGCGATTATCGCACCGCATGGTAAAAATATGAACTTTTCTTGATATTTTCCTATCCAAATATGTTGCAACCACTAGCCGGACAATACTTTTGCAAACTTAACAGGGTTACGGAAGATTATTCAATAACTAAATAACTATTTAATTTCAATGTCAATGCGCTCATCTCATTTGTTATTCGTATCATATTCAATGTTATTGACTTATTATGCAGGATTTTAGAAAGACTAACTTTTACGATATTACCTTGACACTAAACCTAGCTAGAGCTGAGATTGATGTTGCTCAATTTCATAACATACAGATTAATACCCAGATCCTGCCTAACTGTGTACATTTGTTTGCTAAAAGCATAAAGCATTTACAAGAACTCTAACTCAATGTATTTCTGTTATTCCACCCGGAAGAACCATAAGCGTGTGACATTTTTCGTCACCGTCCTATCATCATCCTCTTTGCATTATCCCGGCATCTGCCACGGCTCAAAGGAGCCTGGGGTCCACTTTGACAACTAATCTCAAGCTTTGGCGTAGGCACTAGTTTTCTGACCTTCGGACCCGAAGGATAACTAGACCTTATTGGAAGTCCGGTCACCTCACGATGTTTTCCTTCACCGAAAAGCAACTAGCAAATAATCAAATGACATTTCGCACATAAGTTCCGAAAAACTCATTGGTACGAGCCGCACGCTCTTACTGCTAGGCCACGAGCGCTTTTTTTCATCGCCGCCATAGAGCAACATAATTATTAATTTTCCCCTCACTAGCTCGGAAACACGTGTTTTGTCCTTTAATACCAGCGGGTAAAAACGCATTTTATCCACTAGTGGGTAAAGTAATTTGATCTTCAATATAGGCAAATTTCCTGCTTTGAAATTGATAAAAGTGGGTTAAAGTGGGTTAGTGATGACGATGATTTACCACCTGTGGAACTACTGGAAGCAGTGATAAACGCATTTTTTGCGTTGTAGTTTCCTCGCTGTAGTGAGGGGAAAAGTTTTGTGTTACACTCGGGTGCAAATGTATTTTACTTCTCGTGTGTTAAAAAACTCGCAAGTTCAGGATTCTATTTTCGAACCACTCGCTTCGCTCGTGGTTCAACTATAGAATCCTTTCACTTGCTCGTTTTTCAATTCCACACTCGGCGTTAAAGTACAACTTTGCCCCCTTGTATAACAAATAACTATTAATTACTGTACTGCTACGGTAGTACTCTTTATTATACTGTGGTACTGCAGAGTCTGTCTGTACCTACATGCTTGTATTTATAAAAACAATGTCAATGTGTTTGGATACAATCATACGATCACACAAAGAGAGATGATGATAACAACGATGACGTGCTCAAATTGGCTTACTTTCATTACGCAACAGCTTAATCTGGCTCCTATTAACACGAAGCCTACCAATATTAGCCATAACAGCACTTTCACCGAGCGACTTATAGTTTTATATGCGGCGCCATCCATGTGGCGCAACGTTTGTCCACATGATACGTTACATGCAGATCGTGACTAATCAAGAACCATTATTTATACTATATTATGTATAATCATTAGTAGAATGTAAACACAATCTCTAAGCTGTAGATGGTTGATGATGATGATGATCTTCTAATAAGTTGTGATAAAATTTAGCCTTAGCATTTATTTTACCCTTCTAATCTAACTCAATTTGTGCCATACTCAATTGCAACCCTCATTGCATCTTATGGGATAATGCCGAGATAAAAATCTAATAATCATCTTTTCTTAATTAATCCATTCCGTCCTTGATGTTATCCTTTGCGTTTCTTTAAAAACTCTGAAATAAACTGTCGCCTGTTTATTATTCCGCGACAAAAACGATCTACACATACTACCTACTTTCATCTTAAATGCTGACAAACTTTGGAGTAAACTCACCTCATTCGGTGACACGCCTAATTCGGTGAAACAACCAAAAATCGTCTTTCGGAATAGTGCTTCAAAGCTTGTATCACCGAATTAGACGTCTCACCGAATGAGGCGAGTTTACCCTACTTTTATCCTTTCTCTCAATAGGTATCGCGTTAAGTTACAAAAATCCTCCCAAGCAAACATGTATTTTCATTTGGTATAATTATTGAAGAAAAAAATATACTTTAATAATGCACAAGGAAAACATATTCACAAGGAAACACATGAAATCGAGACGAGATCCTCGTGGCAACAATCAGAACTAATGATGTAAGTAGATACCCGTTCTTCAGACACAAAAGAATCTTGAAGAGGGTAAACTTTCGAGTTCCCCATTATTCGGTGCCCTTAGCCCGGGCTAGCCTAGGGCAGCGTTCTCGGACCTAAACTTTAGTATTGGCCTCTCTATCGAATATTGCAAGAGTGATAGAGAAAAAATCAGGGAAATTATTATTTTCGGTGTCCTGGGTAGGTCTGATCGATTGTCGAACTTTGTCGATGGCTCTAGGATGTCTTGTAAACAACTCTTGAGTGCTGTTGGGGGGTTCAAGTGTTCGGAAAAAGGTCTTATTGGAGTGCTCGACTTTTGGACTTTTTAGCCAACTTAACACGTTCGCGGACGCGTATTCTATAGCATACGTTTTTGTACTCCTTCTGGTGACGCGTATGCTATAGAATACGTTATTTGATTTGAATTTCTGCGTCTGTTTGCTTACTAATCTGCTTGTTCACAGTATAATATTATTCACCAACATTTCCTCTACCATTCACTAGAATCATAGTATGCATACTGCAACATTACATAGTTTTATCGCAGTTAAAAAATATGCTGTGGCGTCACAGATCGAGTTCACCTTTTTGTGACGCGTATGCTATAGAATACCTCTTTGTATGGAAATTTGCGCAGTAGCCCCGCGAGTGTCACCGGGAGTTGGCCCGTGAAATGTGGCCAAATTTCGAGCGCAAACGCAATTTTACGGATTGTTTAAAAAATCATAAGTAATTATTTTTACAGTTTATATATATTTTTGTGTTGCGGTTTTGTTAACAAACATGTCCACTGTCGTTTTATAATAATACACCGTGATTTTGGTTACGATAAATTAAGAAAACCGAGGCATGTTTATACCTATTATTTGAGTAATTTCCTTCGTACTTAGTCATTGCTTTGCTCATATAATTGTGAATAAACCCTATTTCTGGTTGATACTGACTGTTTTGTTAAATTATGTCTTTTTGAGTGAATTTTGTTGGTGTTTAACTACTTGAACTTGGTTTAGATACTTGTAAAATAGTATATAAAGCTGGGCGAATCATCGCGTAGTGAGAGGTAGTGGATAAGTTCTACACAGAAATCATCGCACCAAACGAAGGCCTTTAGCACCTATACAACAGCAGGTTTGAACAAACATTATTCTAGTCTCAATGACGAAACGGGTGACTACAGTTCTGACGAAAGTTAGGTACTCCAAAAGAGTTTGTAGGAGATACACATTTAGACAATTCTTCTTGTACCAAAAAACTCTGTATTCGTGAACAAGCTTTATACTTTTATTTGTGGGCATCAACCCCGCAGCCAGAAACACTAAATGTTTTATTTGATATGATTCTACAGAATGAATCTGCTGTATCACCATCTATGGATCGTATGCTATAGCATACGGTGTCATATAAGATCACATTTTGACTCAGTATTGTGTCACGGTATGCTATAGCATCGTATGCTATAGCATACGGTGTCATATAAGATCACATTTTGACTCAGTATTGTGTCACGGTATGCTATAGCATCGTATGCTATAGCATACGGTGTCATATAAGATCACATTTTGACTCAGTATTGTGTCACGGTACGCTATAGCATCGTATGCTATAGCATACGGTGTCCTCTGTATTTTTTTGTCAGGTATGCTATAGCATCCGAATGCTATAGCGTTCCTCGTCACATAATAACCCTAATATAAGCTGTCTAAGGACAGGTATGCTATAGCAGTCGAAAAATTCCCATACAAAATATTGGTGTCCCAGAGGGGTGACTGAGTGTCCGCGAACGTGTTAACTAAGTATAATCACGCTCCGCCTGCGTGCAATAGCACATTTAAAGTGCCGGTGTGATGAAAAATAAATAATTAATTAGGTAGCTTCAATAAGTTATACTAAGAATATAATTATTTCTAAAACTCTTAACGCATTTCATGGTCAAGGTGAATTTCCGATTGCATATTCGATGCATCTTAATAATATGTTTATTAATGAATTTAACCTCAATATTATTTCGTTAACTATGTGGCGGTCAATTACGATACATAATATTATATACATATATATCACGAACTGCATACCTACTAGCGTGAACTTGGCCGTAACTGTATGTCCAAATTAGTACTTCTTGAGAACATAAGTAAAGTAATATTTGAATGTGAAAGCAAACACGAGTTGCTATGTGATGGCAGCAGATTGTTTGCGAAATAGATGAGATCACGCTGCCACTGGTTTAATTTAAGCCCACACTTATTTAGGTATGAAAAGTATTATTTTCTATAGAACCTCTGAAAGTGTAGGATAACTTAAGGTTCGTTTAGACGACAAGCATCTCAGAATTCTCACGCATGTCATGTCATGCACTCTATTTCGCGTGAGTTCTTTAGCCAAGGTCGTATCAAATCCGTAATGCAATCTGAATCTGGTTCCTGGCAACATTTGAGAATTTTGAGATAAAGTATATTTTAAGGGCATGTGATGCAGGGGGTGGGATGTGATGACTTTGGTCATGTGACGAGAAAATTATTGCAAATAGACGATAGGGAAACCGGGGGGAACGTGGATGGATTGGGTGAGAGTCGATATTGATGATGAAGGAAGAGTGGGAGAAAAAGACATCCTGTGCCGACCCCAAATGAATGTGGGCAAGGGCAAGCGAAAGATGATGATGAGATACTAGTTTTCAAGATTCTGAATTTGGTTTTCCTGTGCAAAGACCTGAATAAGTCACAAAGATACCGTCTAAAGTTACTGTAGATTTATATCTTAGAGCAACAGACACTAAACCTCTGTCGAAACTGGTATTTCACAAACTGAACAATTTAGCATTATTATAAAGTTGTTAGTTGTAACCATTCTGACTTGACAAGGATGTTTTCGCTTTTCTTGACATTTCGGCGGGGTCGCGCCATCAATAGTGAATATTCATCGTCAAAACCAATCAAGTATTCAAATATTCATTTTCAAATTTACCGTTTCACTGGATATTTGACAGGCCTAAAAGGATTCGCATTTCTATTGTATTAATATTCATTAGTTTGTATTTGGAAATATTATCTACTGTGCTAAGTTTAATAAACGTCGCTTCCAAAAATCCAACAAACATTACTACAGTCGGCCCAAGTTAAGTATGGTATGGTCACAAGCACAGGGCATGGTGTTATTTTAAATCAAGTTAGAAATTTTGAACTTTAAAATAATAGGTACCTCCATAGGTACACTCTGATGCGCATTCAAATTTTCTGCAGAGTTGGCTTAGTCCGTTTTCACATTATCCGATCCGAAATCGGATGTCGGCAGGATTTCAATGGAAAAAATCCAAGATGGCGCCTATAATGTATCGACATCGAAACGTGAAAACGCATTTAGTTAAACACGTGTCTCTAAGAATAATGATGATACCGAGAAAACATCTTAAATAGAAAATTCTCATAGGTTACAACCTTAGCCACGACCCACGCAAGTCAATATAGTCTATAGCGTAGCTAGAGATGATTTTACCTAGTTACACATGAAATTTAATTGACATGCCTTTATATCTATTAGACCGAGAGTGCACACGCCGAACTTCAGCTTCGAGAAAAAAACTCTCGTGAACGAATTCTCTTTAACTTCCTTCGCAGTCCGTCGCTCTTAGTTCATCACCGGGTCTGCTATGGCAGGCAACATTTTGTCACGCACATAAAGGGCCCTAATGATGACTGCTCAGTCCAATGTCACACCGTATGGCGCAAACATTGGGCAACCTGCTCCATTATCGGCTCATGCGCATCTTTACCTACCGACGTGACCGACATCCGCACGATATGAACTGGCATTTCATAAACCTTACTACAGAATCACAAAATAATGAAAGATTTGCCAGTACAGCATCTGATTAACATGTTTATCAGTTCATCTTTTTGCTACGTACAATATGATGCTATAATTTTCTTGTGAGTTACTTTGTTTTAGATGAAGGCGAAGTAACTTAAATTGTTTAGGTAATGATATACAATAGTTCAGCCGGCGTGGATCTTTATCCACATAGATATCCGCCATGCTTAGGCAAGTATGTCAGTCTTATCAACGTGGATAATAAGTGATAAAATTGGAATCATACTACGCCTGCAGGATGTTAACCGGCTTATAAGAGGCAGTATAATAGAGCAAATTCTACCTTTTCTATTAATAAAGTAAATTTAAATTTAAATAGTGTGCCGTGTGAGAGCGGTTTCGCACTATGTCATGTCGATCCGAATCCGTGAAAATAAGATCTATCATATTTTTATAGTATTTTACGCACTACCTCCGTCCAAATTCTTTCCGTCATTCCTCGGGTGTAGTGCGTAAACTACCAGATACAAATAGTTCTACGCCTCAGACGGATCTTATTTTCACAGATTCGAATTGGACGTTGTGTAACTGCTCTGAGAGTAGGTACCTACTTTATTTCATCTTGTAGTATGATTTTGAAACTATCTAGAACAAGCTGTTTTCTTCTAGTGTGCAGTATGTAACAAAAAGGCAAAACATTGCATAACAATAATACCTAGGTATTAGCCACAATGTAACATTCACTTCAGCATGTTGCTAAACTGTGAAATGAAAGTAACATGTACCTACTAACTAGCCAGTGGCTACTCCTTGAAAGATCTTAAAACATATTTTTGGAACTTAAGTAGATGTGTCATCTCATCACATGGATTGTTAAGATTTTTTTTCGGGGTATTCCTATTTTAACCGGCTACTTGATACCCGCCGTCACACACAACACAAGTCTCATGAATATACTAAACCATAGGATCTTCTTTTTATTTATGAGCTAAATAAGATCAGCGTGCCTGTCTTTCGGTTTGTTACACGTAGAATTTAAGTAACGTTTGATGAGGAAAGCTGAAATTTGAAATAAGTAATACCAAAGAGGATCGAGTATTCGGAGTTATATATGTCTTTGGTAATATTAAACACTGTACCTCTATATATAAGCTTACCTAAAGATAAACCATGTTAATATAAATAAATATTTCCTCTTCATTTACCCTAATTGCGGTTACCACACTTTGTTAATTTACATGATGTCATAAATTTCAATTGCGTGCATATTTTATATTCTAAGTATGACTAGGTACCATATTATGTATGACCAACACTCAGTAGTTTAAAATACGTGTAGTACGGTGACGTGAAGCAGTTCCCGTAGCCTACAGGCGCCTGCAACTCCCGAAATGCTACGTATGTATTGGCGACCCTATACGCACCCCCATTGAGCCCTGGCAACCATACTTACTGGCTGGAGCCCAACACTACATAGGGTTTATAGCCTTATTTGGCTGGGATTTTCTGCAAGTCTACCTCATGTAGTTCTTAAGTTCAATAATACAATAACTTATTATTTAAACGAACATCGTTTCTCGCTATTACCTACGGAACTAGTACGTCAATGTTAAAACCACTTACAAACGAGATAAAGTGCTCCAGATCAAGTAGATTATGTGATGTTACGAGAGGCTTGAGTTATGACAGCCACTAGCCGTGAATAAAAGTGCGCCCATTACTCTCTCTTCTGGTTCACGACATGTGCTGCTATTGCTGCGCGGGCGCAAGGAACTGGTCTAGAGTATTTTTATAGTTTCCTTTTAATAGTTGTAAAATTGCTGCGCCCTTGCAGGGTCATATTACTCCCACATGTTATATGTTTGTATGTTTGTATGTTTGTTTGTTTGTATGTTTGTAATATGTTTGCAATAAATGCTTTGTTTGTTTGTTTGTTTAATCCTTCTTCATCTTAAACCTTGTCGGAATGCACAAAGGTTGATATTGGACTGTAGCCGCGTGCGTCATTAGACATCTTTGGCGGTCAAAGGCTTACAACTTTTTAGCTGTGATGTGAAGAGTGAAGAAGAATCGTAAATTTTAGGACACGGTTGTTATTTACGCCATTGTTTAACTGTCTAAAAGAGTCACTCGCAGTGCAATGCAAGCGTAAAGTAAAACAATACTCACCAAGTTTGTTAATAAAACACTTTAGGCAGCATTTTACTATAACAGACATATTTAACTTGAAAAATATGGCTCCGCGAGATATGGATGTGATGTGGTCGGCAAGCGTAGTGTAGGACGCCTCAGGCAAGGTGGAGCGACGATTTGCGCGGGATGGCTGGCAGCAGCTGGATGCGAGCAGCCGAAGATCGGAAACGGTGGCGTGAAATTGGGGAGGCCTATGTCCAGCAGTGGACTGCGATATGCTGATGATGATGAGATGTAGACTCATCCAAATCAGCCATTTACATACACCACATTCATACATATAATCACGCCCGCCATTTACATACACACATGTAATCACGCCCGTATTTCCATAAAGGGGTAGGCAGAGCACCTGAACTACTCAAGTTTCAGTGCCTATTAGCCATTTAGTGATCCAAATTATTAAAATATATGTATTGCGGTTTAGTAGGTATATGTTACTATCCTTGCCTGGGATGCTTTAGCACCCTAGTAGGTGCGTTACATCGATGTGTCCCTATCTGAATACTTAGTGTGAAAAAGACGGCCTAACGTGATAAATTTTATCACGCTAGTGTGCAAGGCCTGTTGGGGTAGGTACCTCAGCACCCCTGGTCACAATGCAATGGCAAATGTCGAAATTTCAAATTATATGACAATTCCTGAAGGCTTGTGACCTAAAAGATAAGATAAGATAACTATTTATTTGCTTCAATATTTAATTTTAGTTATAAAAGACTCTTTTTTACATTAAAGGGTGGGTCCAATTCATCCTCTCTCCATGTGACGCATTCATAGGTGGAATTGATTCGAAAAATTTCATCTGTGCTAGTCGGAGACAAATTGAAATACATAGATCATAGATGAGTGGATCTGTTGGGCCATCACCATCAGTCACCCGTGCTATGCAAGCTTAAGGAACCACGCGAGCGCATTAGATGGTCGGACACGGATATGTGTTTGATAAGTGTCGGTTTCGCGACGTATCGTTATATCGACGTTTGATCCTCTGCGTGTGGGGCCAGAAAGACAGCGGACTGTGCAGATTCTTCTACTTCAGTAGAGTCTCTTCGGAAAAATTATTTAAGACTCGTGGAATGTATTGGACCCCAAATCCCCATTCATTTCACAACTCTTGACTTTCAGAACAGACTCTACAGATCATTCTGGAGGCGAAGTTATAGGGCTAGTTGAAGATGAATATATTTGTTAAGGAGTGAGATAGGTATCTCACCTTCAAAATATTTTTGATGACTAGACAGAGATATTCGGAATTTGACTAGATTTTAGAAATTTCACAGTCTCGCTTATTGATAGACGCTGTATGAAAAAACTGTTTTAAATGAAACTAACCTGAATGTCAGTCAAGTGAAACATACTTGGAAGTCAGTCATTCACTGTGGAGGCAACCTAATGACAGCAGCAGTTTTGTGCGGGATGTTATCTTACTAAGTGCTATTTAGACCTTAATTAGATAGAACTAAATTCGCACTGAAATGTACTCGGCAAGTATTTAAGCAGTGAGCCTATCAAGGAGAATCCTTGTGGCTGAACTTTACCAAATTTGGTATGACTTGCAAAGGTTTTTTCGAAAAATAATTTAAACGAACTCAAGTTTCCACAGCCACATAACATTAACATACGTACATACATACAATCACGCCTGTATCCCATAAAGGGGTAGGCAGAGCACATGAAACTACTAAAGTCTCAGTGCCACTCTTGGCAATTAAGGGGTTAAAAGAAAACGAAAATTGTGACATTGCAGTGACAGGTTGCCAGCCTCTCGCCTACGCCACAATTTTAACCCAAATCCCACAGTCGACTTCTACGACACCCACGGGAAGACAGGGGGTGGTGAAATTCTTAACCCGTCACCACATAACATTAAACTTTACCAAAAACAACTCTAAACCAAAAATTAATCTCTCAATTGATACACACACTATTCAATCAATCATTTCTCCACAAAAGCCGTCACATAACAAAGCACATTCGGCTGACTATAGGCTGACTGATCAAATTTGACATTTGACCCTTCAACCCGCGCACGGTGTGGCCGCGCAGGAGTTGCGCAGCGGTGAAAGTGGCTGCGCGGGCGCAGCTATATCAGGCGCGCCGAGCCGCGCGCGCCGCACTCCTGCCAAGACGCAGGTGAGACCTTAGATCTTTTGGGACTGATTTTTGAAACTCGAACGCACGATTTCGCCATTCGGAAGTCTGTGGAAAACGATAAAAGCTAGTTTAAAAAAAACGACCACTAGGTATTTTGGAATCCAGTGGCAATTATACCTATAGAATCGAATTTCAAAAATCGCTGCCCCCAGTTCAATTATGTTTGTTAGTTATTGCTTGTGAATGTGAAGTGCTGTGTTATGTGTGTTGAGGAACATGATCATCACGTTTTTTTTATTGTTTCCTCTTGAGAAATGTTGAAGATGTTCACGGGTGTTTCGTAAGATAAATTAAGAGTTTGTGTAACTTCTTTAACGTGAAAAAGTTGGAAAATTATAGACAAAAGTTTTTTTAAAGTTCAATCAAGTCTTGTTGAAGAACGTGATTATTATGAGCTGTTTAAAACTTTGATAATTAATGACAACTTTGATTTCCACTATCAATCAGTGTTCGATTGTGAATGCTCAAGTTTCCACAGCAACATAACATTAAACTTTAGTTCTAATTTTATATTAAAGTTCTCGCACATTTATACCTACAAGTACAAATGAAATTCCTTGTCGGAACTTTTATGTATATGTAAAAATAAATAAAAGTTTCAAATTCAAAAAACACAAAATTGCTCTGAGACTTACGAGTACAACAGTAATTGAAGTAATACATTAATTAACCTCTAATGTTCATTCGCAAAACTTAAATGAAAGTGTAAAATGTTCTTGGATTTTTAACATTGCGCCAAGCGGGATGTTTTTACACAGCATTTTTAAATTTAATACGGTTTCGAGACGTATCTACCTAACGTATTCGAATGTACCTACACTAGACGCCCCGGATTGACCTATTATTATAAATTATAGACATAAGAAATCCAAATGACAAAGATAATCTTTCAAACCCACAGACGTACCGAATCCCCAAGAAACATGCAGTCCTTCGTAGTGTGCCTGCTGGTGTTTGTGGCGTGCGCCGCGGCCGCGCCCCAGCGAGAGGGCGCTGCTTTCTCCAAGGAGGCCATCAAGCAGGCACAAAACACCTTCCTCATCCCCAAGGATGCTGAGATCCAGAAGGTAACAGTTCCAACATACAGTCTTCTGTCTCTGGTGCGCGCTGCTTTCTCCAAGGAGGCCATCAAGCAGGCACAAAACACCTTCCTCATCCCCAAGGATGCTGAGATCCAGAAGGTAACAATTCCAACATACAGTCTTCTGTCTCTGGTGCTGGTGGCCTGAGCTCCAGAGGGCGCTGCCTTCTCCAAGGACGCCATCAAGCAGGCACAAAACACCTTCCTCATCCCCAAGGATGCTGAGATCCAGAAGGTAACAGTTCCAACATACAGTCTTCAGTCTCTGGTGCTGGTGGCCTGAGCTCCAGAGGGCGCTGCCTTCTCCAAGGACGCCATCAAGCAGGCACAAAACACGTCTTCCTCATCCCCAAGGATGCTGAGATCCAGAAGGTATCCAACATACAGTCTTCAGTCTCTGGTGCTAGGTCCTGCACCGTAGATGGAGGAGCCATTCTCCAACGAGGCCGTCAAACAGGCACAAAATACCTCATCCCCAATGTCGTCTTCAATATCTCCTGATGAGATCCAAAAGGTATAAATACCCTGCCAACACGGAGTCTGCAGTCAGCACAAACAATTATTCCAATGAAGCCTTCAACCAGGTACATTCTTCATTCTTGAGAATACTGATCTCATCAGAATCTGCATAATCTGCATAATTTGTGCTGTACCCTTTCTGTGCTGGTATCTAAAGAAAAGGCTATCTTCACGTAAATAAGCTATCCTGTTCGCGTAAAACGCAAGTTTATGCGTAAGTACTAGATAGCCCTAAGGATGCCTAATAAAGGTACAGAAGGTAACCGTACAATTTTTTCCTAATCTTAGAGTTTCATAATCAGATAGATACATTGACTTGAACTAATTCTAATGAACTACAAAATGTTGCCCACATAAATACACACACGATTCCTAACGCATGATGAATATTTCATAGCATCGAAAGGCCAGTTGATTGCGTCTATTAAAACCATTAAAAGGCCGCTGCAGATTGAGATTTGCGAAACGCTGACCCTGGGCCCTGCCATAAGCGAGCATCAGTTTGTTACCACACATTATTATCAATTTGATATCTCATCCTACTTAATAATTACTGAGATGTTTCGAAAGGCTGCTATAGCTCTCTATAGGTAACATTTAATAAGCAATGGCAAGCATGTTTATAGTTACTCGCCAGCGGTGAGCTATCAAAATCACCGTGTCTCTTTTATTTACACGGGAGTGCTTAATCTTTTGTTCATTTTTATAGCCGATAGTTCATACCTTACTAGCTCGCAGTGGAACATGTTTTAAGAAGATAAAAATATTCTTTACACTATAATTTTGAACCTTATCGCGTGCTACAAATAGCCAAGACTGCTAAACTTAAGTGGGTATATAAAATCAGTCATAAATATTAAAAGGTTGTCTATTTATAATCAATTCTTTCGTCTCCGCTATATCTTTTGCTGAAGTGAGCCAATAAAGAGTATTCTACTTGTAAGTATTTAGTCTAGAATTAAATGCCCGATATTGACTGCAACATCGCTAAAAAAAGTCATAACCCGACAAAAATATTCCAGCTTTACTAAACCACATTTCTTTCCCTCAGGTCCAAGAAGGCATCGAGCTAGCGGCGTACGAGTCGATCCCCGGCAACCAGAGGATCAACCTCTTCGAGATCCTCGGAGACCAGGTCCCCTCCGAGGTCATCAACAACCTCCAGGGCCAGATCGACCAGGTCGGCCGCAACTAAGGCACATCCACCACCAGTACGGCTAAGATGGTCGCCACTTGGCCATTCATCCTGGTCTTCTTCTAAATGGTCATCCCAAAATCAAGGTAATTAAGTATAGATTCTGAGAAAGTGCCAAAAATATGTATCCCCAACCTTAACGTAATAAAGTCGTGTATACATATATTTGTCACATTGTCCGCATCTATATTTAAAACCTGGACTATAGAAATTCAGCGAATATTCGTGATACCGTCTCTCTCGATACCCAAGGGAGATGAAAAGAAACGCCATTACGAATGTTAACCGAATGACCTATAGGTATGTGTGGATGCACCACAACAAAGCAATGTACAGACAGGCGGAAAAAACGCGACGAAAAATTAAAGAAGATACCGTGCTGGTTTCAACACGAAGACGTTATTTATTGGTGACGCTGACGCAAGTACAATACAGTGAATGTGATATTGTGCAACATCTTTTATACATTTGTACATAAATTATATTTAAATAAAGTGGTCGTGCGACGTCCAACACGCTCGTTTTGCTTACATAACCGCACATTCTCGATTGACCAGTATAAGTGTGTTCTCAGATTGTCGCCTATAAGAAAATGGCTTTTCTCAGTTTGGAGAGATAAGTGACAATTGTATTCCTTGCTAGGAGACACAAAAGAGACTATTTAAAATATTTTTGCTTACTTTTTTCGATTTTTTTCTTAGATGTAGTTTCGTCATAGGATAATAGATATGAAAAGCAGTAGATTTGACATGGTATCAAAATTATTTCCACCTTGAGTGTAAACACTTGAATCCCTCACTACGTTTAGAATATATTTATAGAATGCTTCGTTTTGTACAGAATGAATGTAGGTAGGCCCTATTCGTATAAATAATGTGCGCTCCGCCATATTATTTTGGTTCTGATCTCAGGATATATTGGTGTTACAAAGCCACATAATACGCACTCTGGTTTAAATCGAGTGGATATGAATAAGCAGTTTCATTACACCCTGTATTCAATAAGTTAAAAGACAACATACGTTTAATGCGGATCAGGTTTCCAAGTTTGGAGATTATTATCTCGTTTGTGATCCGACTTTAATTTATGGTAATAATGGTTTAAAAAACTGGATTTCCTTAGTTGAATTTTTTTATTGTTCAGTTATATTTTTGAGAACAATCTTACACAGAACTTGTACCTAAGATCTCCAAACCTAGCATAGCAAAGTTTAAACGCATAATAACGCATAATAACACCTTATTTAAACGCATAATAGTTATTTGTTATACAAGGGGGCAAAGTTGTATTTTAACGCCGAGTGTGGAATTGAAAAACGAGCAAGTGAAAGGATTCTATATTTGAACCACGAGCGAAGCGAGTGGTTCGAGAATAGAATCCTGAACTTGCGAGTTTTTTAACACACGAGAAGTAAAATACATTTGCACCCGAGTGTAACACAAAACTTTTCCCCTCACTGTAGCGTAGCTCAGTGAGGGCAACGCAAAAAATGCGTTTATCACTGCTTCCAGTAGTTCCACAGGTGGTAAATCATCTTTATTACTAGATTCACCTACTTTTATCAATTTTAAAGCAATTAATTTGACTTTGAATAAACTTGACTTTATTCAAGGTCAAATTACTTTACCCACTAGTGGATAAAATGCGTTTTTACCCGCTGGTATTAAAGGACAAAACACGTGTTTCTGAGCTAGTGAGGGGAAAATAAATTGGCATGCCTTCCCTGGGATTTGAAGACAAGCATCGCGTTTTGTAATCACCGTTATCGCCGACCACGTTAGTAAGTTAAAAAGACATTGGTGTTGTATAAGGTTCGTTGAGAACGATTGATAATTGAAGAGAAACTGCTATTGAAAACAGGAGATAAAGATACCTAAGTAAGTATTGCCTTCTTAAAGTCTGTTGAGCAAGTTTAATTTTCTAGCCACTTTTTGGCTTTAATGCACAAGGTAAGAGAAATTAAAGAAATTCTCATTTTATAATTCTATTTACGACGTTCTTTTTTTACTGATATAACAAAACAAAACATATTGCAGATTTAAACAAGAACTAACCAATTTTGATTCTCGGGAGCAGATTTAAACGAGAACTAACCAATTTTGATTCTCGGGAGCACTCATAGATCAAGATCTGCTCCTGCTTACAAGTAAGTAACTTTATTTCAATACCAGATGGTGATTATTTCTTGTCAGATCGAAACTTTAGAGGGCCATCTGTACTGAAAAACATCATGCAGGAAAGAGGAAATTCGAAATGAGGCGATAAATGAAAACACGACCAAATGGAGTTTTTTTAAATCGACACAAGTTACTGTATAAAGTCCATAATGTATCACAATAACATACTTTGAATAACATAATTTGAACTTTGAATTTAGGATGAATTTGGCGTAAATTATTAATTTTAAATAGATAATTTTATGAAATAAAACTATGGAAACAAATTATATCGCGTATAATGAATTTACAATTCATCCCGACGTTTCGAACACTTTACAGCGTTCGTGGTCACCCGTTGACTTTTGTGGTAACCGAAGACAATATTAGATAATTTTATTAAATGACTTAAGTCCTATGTAACAAAGTAGAACACATCACAAAGTGAATAGCATCACGAAGTGTTTTGATCGAACTATCGATGACATAACAGCCGTAACCCGCTCAATATGCATGCGCAAGAGTTCTCACTTTGCATGTTAAACATTTGGCAGCGCCTGGCGGATAAATAATTCTAAGACAGATGACAGAAACAGGTGCTGTAGCCGAATAGCCGCCTTTACACAGACGCTCTATCGCGCGTGATACAGCAATCGCGTGTGAAAGAATGCGCGTAAATCCGGCGGGATGCTAAGGTAAAGAACGCGCGATTGCGTGCGCTGGAGCGCACATACGCGGACATACGCTCGTGGACTTAGAATTAGTTGTTGAATTACTTGCTCTTTACAAATCGATACTAGGTACTTATTAATAAGAATAAACAATAATGACGCGGTCTATCGCGCACGATTAGCCTTTACAAGCATGCTCTTTCGTTCTCAAAAACTTCGACGCGCAATCACGCGCGATAGAACGTGAACCTGAACAAAATTAAAATTTTGAAAAAACCCCCGACCGCGACCTAGTGGACCGATTTTCATGAAACATGGCTAAGAACACTCCCGACTAACACAGCTTTCAAATAAAAAAAACTAAATCGAAATCGGTTCATCCGTTCGGGAGCTACGATGCCACAGACAGACACACAGACAGACAAACAGACAGACAGACAGACAGACAGACAGACAGACGGACAGACAGACACACAGACAGACAGACAGACACGTCAAACTTATAACACCCCGTCGTTTTTGCGTCGGGGGTTAAAAACTAACAACACGCAATTTCGCGCGGGAACACGCGATAGAGCGACTGTATAAAGGCGGCTAATGGCATTTCTGCGACGCGAAACGAAAACGAAACGCCGCGAAAGGTTGGCTCTGTCCGCACGAGCGATAATAGAGATACATATCTACGAGCGTTTCGTGAGCGTTTGTGCCATTCGGCTTCGTACCCAGAGCTGCTCGCCGTCTGTAAGATTTCGGCGATCTTCTTCTTGTTCAAACTGAAGAGATGTGCTGTTGTCGGTGGAGCAAGCTCCAACTCGTCCGATCCTCTACCAACTCCTTTATCTTCTGGTATAACATGAGTCATGACAACCTTTTAGGCCCGCTTATACCAACCACTTACCTCAGGGTTAGTGAACTGTAATCTGTCCAATTCCATATAAAATGGAGGGTTAACCCTCGGGTTAACCCTCCATTTTCGTTGGTGCAAGTGGCAATTATTTGTTTAAACTCTGAGCTGCGTTTCGATACTGTTCAAATGTAGCAGTATTTTATTTATTTTATTAACCGACTTCAAAAAAAGGAGGTGGTTCTCAATTCGACTGAATGATTTTTTTTTTGTTTTAAGTAAGTACTTACTTCTATTCAGTAGGTACATACTGTATATGAGTCATAGATGACGAACATTTTGCGAATATCATGTATTTTAATACATACATTACTTCATAAAGATTTCCTGTTATTTTTGAATGCAGATAACTCCTTGACTTAATTTGCTTTTATCTCTCTAGAAATTGTATAAAGTACCTCGTAATTTAATCGTAAGTTCGTAGACAGGTCCACGTACTTACCTACTATGAGGTAGTTAAAGTTGTTATTTGTTATGCCCTAGGTACATATCCACATTCACCCTTGAGACGATACGGTCAAACAACAAATTCACAAATTCACCCCGCGTAAAGTTAAGGCATACAAATATAATATAATAAAGTTTGTAACGTGCATAAGGGTAATTCCAAATGACAGAAATGCTCAGGTAATTCCGAAAGGGGAATCTTGATATGATGGAAATAATGGTGATTTTTATGCGACTTTCGTAATTAGACGACTTTTTGAATTACCCTAATGCACCTTACTTATATGTATAATATAAAGTTTACCCACTATACGAGGTGTGATAACATTTACAAAAAAAAACTACATATAGGTACCTACAAGCTACCCCGGTTTTAGTGAAATTATGTTTGAACCGGTAATAGAAAAAATAATAAAAAAAAACAACACATTTTAATAATATAATATTACATACACTGAGCAGTGATAATACTTGACAGTTTACAAATCAGTCCTTCGCAACACTCTGTCTTGGAAACATTACAGGCTTGTCCTACAGTCTTGCATCCGCGGACAGTCACCAGCATGACGGTCACCAGTAGACACCACATCAGGAACCGTGATGGGCTCATCATTCTTCTTTGTTTCTCGCACTCAGATTCTCTGGGACCTGTTTTTTTATAAAATACAGCGGTTTGAAAATTTTGCAAAGACATTACCTATTTTTATGAAATAGAAATACTGACTTTTTCCCGCGGCTTCGCCCGCGTACTAAAAGTAATCTTATTCAAACATTGAACTTTGGACCCCATTTCACCCCCTTAGGATGTGAATTTTGAAAAATCCTTTCTTAGTGCTCCTCTACACCGGAACTTACGTGCCAAATTTGGAATCTCTAGGACCAGCGGTTTCGTCTGTGCGTTGATATGTCAGTCAGTCGGTCAGTCAGTTTCTTCTTTTATATATTTAGATTATTTTCATCCGATCACTCACTCACTCTATCTAGCAACTCTTTAAGGGAATCACACTTTCCGTTGGCAACGTACTAAAGAAATAGTTATTTGTTATACAAAGGGGCAAAGTTGTATTTTAACGCCGAGTGTGGAATTGAAAAACGAGTAAGTGAAAGGATTCTATAGTTGAAGTTTGTTCGAGAATAGAATCCTGAACTTGCGAGTTTTTTAACACACAAGAAGTAAAATACATTTGCACCCGAGTGTAACACAAAACTTTTCCCCTCACTACAGCGAGGAAACTACAATGCAAAAAATGCGTTTATCACTGCTTCCAGTAGTTTCACAGGTGGTAAATCATCTTTATTACTAGATTTACCTACTTTTATCAATTTTAAAGCGGTTAATTTGACTTTATTCAAGGTCAAATTACTTTACCCACTAGTGGATAAAATGCGTTTTTACCTGCTGGTATTAAAGGACAAAACACGTGTTTCCGAGCTAGTGAGGGGGAAAATATTATACCTACTCGTAAATCAAAAATCTATTAGATTTACTTAAGCACTCAACTACAATGAAACACAATGTATGTGATACAGAATTTAAAATGACTAACTTGTAGCTGATGATGGTATTTATAGCGGGAACGACATATAGGTACCTATTTACTTAATCGGTGCCGGTGCTAGACATAACAAAAATATCGACTTGTAGGTTACGTACCTACAGTCGAATTCGTATTCTAATAAATAGTAACTAATAATGAAGGCAGGTTAAGAATCAGGTCAAATCCAATCCATATATAATATACTAGCTTTTGTCCGCGGCTTCGCTCGCGTTAATTTCGAAAGTTGCGAAATGCTCCATACAAATTTCCACCCCCATTTTAGGGCAGTGGGGGGTTAGAAAGAGAGAAAATGTTGCCTATGTTGCCCATCCCTTCTACTATCTCCACTTCACAATTCACGTCAATTCGTCACTCCGTTTTGCCGTGAAAGACAGACAAACAGACACACACACTTTCCCATTTATAATATTAGTATGGATAATGGTGTTCTTATTTATAATGTAATTTAAAGTCAGTTCAACCTTACTTGTTGTTGTTGAAGTTCAGGTGAGTGAGGTTAGCAGGAAAATGTTCGCTGCGGCCGCATCTCTCCGTAGGCTTCGTAATCTCTTGCCTTACGCAACTAGTATTGCGCTTGCTGAATCTCTCTTATTGCCCATATTAGATTATGCCGACATTTGCTATATAGACCTTACGGAGGATCAACTCAATAAACTTGAGCGTCTGCAGAATCTTTGTATAAGATTTATTTTCGGCTTGCGCAAATATGACCACGTGTCTCACTTCCGTTCTCGCCGCCGGGACTCTCATATTCTCGCCCTTCTTTTTGGCATTCTCTTTAACCCTTCTACTCCGCCTTATCTCAAAGAGCGTTTCAAGTTTCTCTCTTCTATCAGATGTTCTCAAACTCATATTCTTGCTCCTCCACCATCTAATACTTCTAAATTCTATAGCAACTCTTTTACCTTCCGGGCTGTACGGTTGTGGAATTCCTTACCAGTAGAATTAAGACTAGCAAAATCTCTTCCAATTTTCAAAAATCAGCTTAAATTATACTATCTATCTCTATGTTAAGTTGCCATTTTTATTTATTGTATTTATGTATGTATGTATGTATGTATTTTGTATATATGTATGTGTGTTTGTGTTGGTTTTCTCTATATTTTTTATTGTTCTTGCACTGCCTGTTAACTTTTGTTTCTGTTCCGTTTTTCCAGCTACCCTAAGGTTGTCTGGAAGAGATCGCTTGTTAGCGATAAGACCGCCTGTTGTTACCTAGTTATACTCTCACTCAACATTCTGTATATTTATAACATGTAAAATGGTGCAATAAAGAATATTTACTTACTTATCTTACTTGTCCAATATAGTAAATATGGATAGTAAACAAACAAAACGTCAAATATGACCAAAGACAAATTACTAGTGATTGGAAGTGTCGATAAAATGAGGTAAGTATTAACGATAATTTTGCTGCTGACGTCATCAGAGGATTTTCATTTTTACGTGACACAATATCTATGTCAAAACCAAAATTTAATTCTTTTTCGTCACATTTGCAATAATCCTATAAAAAAAGCTTGTCTCACTTTCGCTTTCTTGAGAAACATGATTAAAATCGGATCACGGGTCTCGGAGTCATCGGTGAATATTACTTAAAACATAAACACGAAACTGAATACAGAACCTCCTCCTTCTACGTAAAGAAGTCAGTTAAAAAATCTGATAAATTATTGTAGTTAATATCAACGCATTTTTTCTAAGCTATACAAACTCAAACGTTAATATCGATCGTTCATAACCATAAGTTGTCATCCCAACATTACGACTCATAGACAATCTAGACTTCGTAATGTCAGGAGTTTTTTATGTCATCCTTTCGTAATTACAATTATTGATGAAAATCGTTTTATAAATGATATTATTCAGTGGTTTTTTGATTGATTTCAATACTTTGTGAGTTTATTTAAGTGTATAATAACATTTTAAGTAATGGTTAACGTGTAATTCCAGAGAAAAGTGAGATAATGTTTTTCAGCAGTGTTTGTTGACATGATTGGACAAGTAAGGCTGAACTGAGTGTAGTAGTGTTGATGGCGTCTCCTAATTCATAGTTTACCTGATAGTTTACCTTTTATTTAAGTTCCTATCTTTTTATACGCTGCAACGTGTTTCATTTCAACGCAAATCATTTTTGCTTAGAACGGCGTCGGCCTCGCGCCGGGATCGTGGCAAACAAGCCGACGGCCCGCATGATTGTCATCGGCCACCTAGTACCTCTCTGGCAATTTACTCACCGACAGGAACACAACGCTATGAGTGGTCTGCAGCATCAGAGTTCACGAAGTAGCTGTCAACTCATTAGACTCGGTGTCTACTATGAATGACTATACTTGCACAGTATAATAAAGAGTACTATCGTACAGTACGGCCACTCCCGCTCCCTGCTGAAAGTTCCGCCCACCCCACCCGCTCTCGGTTAGCTCAAGAGTTACCGCCTATCAAGAACCTGTTCTATCCTGTGCCAAGACCAGTCATATCTCACTCACATACAAGCATGGTACGCGTTCACCTACACGAGCTTAGATTGTGTGCGTAAGGAATGCGCCTCTTTCATAATTTGATAGCCATTGTCCGAAGTGTGCTATGATAACCGGCGTATATTTAAACTATTGAGGATTCATACTAGTTAACACATTCACTGCCAGACAAAAAATGAAACCGATCGATATCCTAAAGGGTTTTCCGGCATCTTAGTAAAGTTCACGAGCGCTCACTATGCGGGTTGACAGTGAATGTGTTAATAGCATGTATCTACCTTGATCAATGCCAAAAGAAACAACAGATTCAGTCTGGTTCTTTTATTTGTAAAAAAAACAATAATTATAAATAATACAGTCAGCACATGCTTATTGCTCGGGAAAAGGCGACGTCTTCCGGAGCAAGAAGCGCGCCCGCGCACGACCGGCTCACAAACGTGTACACATTGCTGTGCCTTAGTCCGTTGAGAGAAGGCGCAAAATCGTGGACATGTTCATGACGGCGCCGCGCATGCGCGGGCAGAACATGATCGGTCTCCCGCTCGCCGAATCATCGTGAAAGATCGGATCTTACTGAAGCAGTGTTTCAAGATAATATCAACTAGTTTATCTTTCTTAGTATCTATTATAGAGTTCAAATCAGTTTCTCAAATTGACCAAGTATAGTTATTGAAATACCTTAAAACAGCATAAAATTTAAAAGTTAGCCCAATATTTCTTTCAATACTTTCGTCGCGATTTTTCGCATGATATTTTTTTATTCATTGGGTACGCAGTCAATAGATCCCGTCTTACACGATGAAGCTACACCTTACACTAGCATTGAGCCATTCGTCCAGCAATCCTTCGACACAGAGTGCATTAAATAAAAACTATGTGCGATCACATTCATTCTAAACCATCTAGGTCTTACAATATTTCATAGGGTTGATTATATAATATCAAATTCGATTTGTACCAAATATAGTCCCGTGTCGCCTCGCGTTACCGGCTTCCATCGAGGGAACTAAAACTAAGCCCAGAACGTCCATTCGAGGTTTGTCATGTTCTTTAATGCTAGCAGTAATGGCAACGTGGCGCGACGCCGCGCAGTCACAGGTTGACTAGCTTGGTTGCTTACCTATCATCACTTACTAACTCGCTCTCACTAACAAATAAATAACTTACGCTAACGAAGAGCTAGACTACAGCCCTCACGTTTGACACATCGCCGCGCACTCGCGCCCTAACTCTACGTTATAAATAATTTGTCCAGCTAATACACATAAAATTCGGCCGGATACCCCGGCCGTCTACTTACATACGACTCGGCGGAAATTGTTCCCGCCCGAGAGAATTGACAAAGAATAATGAATCCTTCTGACAAGGTTTTCGTATATAGACCTATTAACCTAATAGTCTCTACGTTAACTTAGAGTTTCAAGAACGAAACTTATTCTAGAAATGCTGATAAGCTGAGGTTCCATCGATCGCCTTGCGCGCAGCTCACTGCGCCGCAGTGGTTGACGCGTCAGTCCCCAAAGTTACGTCTGCTGTCGTCGCTGACGCCTCAGAAGACAAAGCATCCTCCGTGATTACAAGTGGAGACAGCGTCGTTTCCTCAGAAGATGTCACCACGTATGTAGAAGCAGTCGCAAGAGTCTGTTCAGTTGAAGCTTCAGACAGAGGCTTGTCGTTGTTCTTCTTCATAACGACTTTTGTCGGTCGCCTGTTGATCGTTGGGACGTACGACTGAGAGATAATCTCAATGTCTTTCTGGTCGGTTTCGTTTTTAGGCACGGAGTCCGACACGTTGTCGATGATGGGCCGGCGCGTCGTCGGCTCCGCCTTGTCGTGCGGCGGCGGCGCGTCGGCAATGCTGTCTGTGTCTTCACCCTCTATTTCTACCACCTTTTGCTTAATAACTGGAAGCTGACTCTTAGTCTTCAATGGAATCTCCGTGATGGAATTAAGGTTGAAATTACTATTTTTGCTCTTGTAACCAGCGTTAACTGGCATCAGTTCCTCCGACTCGGAGAAGCTGTTAGCCGTGGTGGTTCGGAGCGTGGTGCTCGGGTCGTCGGTGTGGCGGCTGATGGAAACCACATCTCCTACCAAGTCTCTTAGAGCAGTAAGTACATTGTCTTGTTGTCTAGGCGATGAATCAATAATATCTGCATTCTTTACTTTTTGTGTCGGTGAAATCTTGATATGTTCTACAGAATCAGTGCTACTTTCAGAAGATCCGAATGAAACAAATTCGGTGGTGTCTACATTCTCAAAAGAGTTACTTCCTGGGGTAGAGGGAGTGGTTGGAATCGTCTTAGCAACGGTAACCTCCTCGGTCTCAGTTGTAGCCTTGGCTGTCGTTATTTCAACAATCAATGGAGTTTCAGTTGTTGAAGGACTTTTATCCTTTAAGGCGCTTTCGGACGAGTCATGAGGGTTTTGATCACTAGTCTCAATCGGTAATGAGCTAAACTCAGTTTGAGCAGTGATCTCAGTTGGAATATTGGATTTAGTAACAGTCCCTGTAGTTAATTTTTCTGGAGTTTTGGTTGTGCTGGTGATCATTTCGAAAGCATCTGTCAATTTCTGAGTAGTTTGAGTAATAGTATCGACAGGAGTGTTTGACACTTCACTGGACCTGGGTAAGACTTTATTTTTTAGTGTAGAAAGCGGCGAAAAAGTAGTTTCATCTATTATTTTAAATGCTGGTTCAGATGTAGTAGACGTCACAGTTTGCGTAGATTGAGTAATTAATTTTTCAGTTGTAGCCGCTGTTTGAGTTGAAAGAGTAGTATCAAAAGCAGTACTTGTTACCTCGCCAGACCTAGGCAAAATTATCTCCTTCGAAATAGTGGGAGCAGCAGTGTTGTCTACTATTTTAGTTACTGGTCCATTAGTAGTAGAAGTAACAGTTTGAGTACTTTGAGTGGTATCAATCAAAGTGCTCGTTATCTCATTAAATGTAGGTAATTTATTTCTTAATACTTTTTGTGGATTAGTAGTCGTAGTATCATCTAGTTTGGTCACTGGCCCAGATGTAGTCGAGGTAGCACTTTGAGTAGTATCGAAAGGTGCATTCATTTCTTCATTAGACTTTGGTAATATTGTCTCCTTCACTGTGCCCAGTGTTAGTGAACCAGCAGTAGTCTCATCTTCTAACTTCGCCCGAGTAGTAGTTGAAGTAGCTATATAAGTTGGTTCCTCAAAAGCTGTCACTGACTCTTCAGGGTCATCTAATTCACCGTTTATATCTTCTAGCATTGAGGATGGGACATTCAATATATCTTGCGGAATTGTAGCCCAAGGATTAAGCATCGGACTACCTTTTATTAAAGATTCACTTTGCGGTATACTTGATGTTAATATATATGCTGCCGTCTCAACTTTTGGTGTCTTAGTAGTTATAGTGGTTGTTTCTGTCGCTGGTTTTTCTGTAGTTGTAGTAGTGGTAGAAGTCTCTAATATATACCTCACTGTAGTTGTGGGAGTGTCTTTAGTTACATACGTTGTGGATGTTGGTGGTAGTGTACTGGCTACGTGTTGTTCTCCGTGCACGTTTATGTGATCACTATCCGCCATTTGTTCAGATACGTCGTCTTCGTGAGTTCCAACTGGCGATAAATCATCGGGAATTGGAGGGAAAGCAGGATTGTGATCAAAAAGTGAAGGATCTTCTTCTTCAATAGTAGCAACTCTCGTGGTGCTGGCTGCTGGAATAGTATCAGGTGTGTTTGAAGGTACTTCCATAGTAGCCATGATCGTGGGGATGTGCGATGGGTAGATTTCACTGTTGATGGAATCCTGCGTCGACAGGCTAATTTTTGATGGAAGTAAATCTTCTGTGCCCTTGACCTCAATGATCTTTTCAACTGGTTTTGAAGGCTGTTCCGTAGGCAGTGGTGAAATTAGTTCGATGGAAACAGATTCTTTCCGCGTGGGTGATAGTTCAGCGCTGGTGACGCTTCTGTCAGGAATGGCTTCCCGTGGAATCAGTGGTGACTTGGATGAAGGATATTCTGGCACTTCAAGGCTTGGCGAGGGTAAGATCTCCTTGATCTTGACGTCGGTGATGACAGGTATCTCTGATACTGGTGTGATTTCTTTAATGGTGATTTCCTGCTTGATGTTTTCCTTGGGAGGAATTGGGACGGCGTTAGATGTGTCAGTCGTGGCCAAGCTTGAAGTTGGTAGTCCGGGAATAGCGGTGACTCCTGAAAAATGAATTTTCATTTTATTTTACCAGCCAATACATGTCCCAAGGATCAGGGCAATCCCAAAAAAGACGATTTGAGTGATAATACCTACGCTAACTAAACATGTCGAAATCTTATTAGCCGCAAAATCATTCGTACAGAAAAGCGTTATTTTTGAGGCACGATCACTTTTAACTCACTTTCATTAAAAGGTCCCAAAGTACTCATTAACAATGTCGCGTAATATATTTAAAGTCACCATACTTATGTGTACAAAACGCGACAATTTAAAGTATAATCTTACGAACTCCTCAAGAAGCAAGCAAGCGACGTGGCGCCAAACCTCCCCGCCCTGGCAGTAGCACACGCGGCACGGGTCCACCAGCTGTAGGTACTGTAGGGGTAGATAGTTACCTCTCAGCGGGCAGTTGTCGTACACCGGGCAGCAGCGGCCCGGGACGAGCCTGGGCTGGCAGTCGTCCCGCAGGAAGCAGGCGATGCGGCGACACACCACCTCACCCCCCTGGCAGTAGCACACGCGGCACGGGACCACCAGAGCTGTACTGCAGGGTTGGATAGTTACCTCTCAGCGGGCAGTTGTCGTACTCCGGGCAGCAGCGGCCCGGGACGAGCCTGGGCTGGCAGTCGTCCCGCAGGAAGCAGGCGATGCGGCGACACACCACCTCACCCCCCTGGCAGTAGCACACGCGGCACGGGTCCACCAGAGCTGTACTGCAGGGTTGGATAGTTACCTCTCAGCGGGCAGTTGTCGTACTCCGGGCAGCAGCGGCCCGGGACGAGCCTGGGCTGGCGTCGTCCCGCAGGAAGCAGGCGATGCGGCGACACACCACCTCACCCCCCTGGCAGTAGCACACGCGGCACGGGTCCACCAGAGCTGTACTGCAGGGTTGGATAGTTACCTCTCAGCGGGCAGTTGTCGTACTCCGGGCAGCAGCGGCCCGGGACGAGCCTGGGCTGGCAGTCGTCCCGCAGGAAGCAGGCGATGCGGCGACACACCACCTCACCCCCCTGGCAGTAGCACACGCGGCACGGGTCCACCAGAGCTGTACTGCAGGGTTGGATAGTTACCTCTCAGCGGGCAGTTGTCGTACTCCGGGCAGCAGCGGCCCGGGACGAGCCTGGGCTGGCAGTCGTCCCGCAGGAAGCAGGCGATGCGGCGACACACCACCTCACCCCCCTGGCAGTAGCACACGCGGCACGGATCCTCAGGGTCCACCAGCTTCTCGCCGTTGCCGTACACGCGGCCCTCTTGTTCGCACTCTGAAAAACGATGGAAATATCGTTGAAGATTTGATTGTTTTATCTTTTTAAAACGGGGACTCAACGGAAATCAATTTTTGAAAATATTTTTATTAAAGTTGAACAATGTTTTGTTACTTCATCGTCATCTAGAAATCTCATCTCTTCATCTAATCGAAATGAATAATCCGGAAATTTGCGGGTCACAAATGGATGAAACTAGCTCAGGACCGGGAGAAGTAGCGTACAAGAAGAGAGGCCTATGCTCAGCAGTGGGCGATAAAGGGCTGATATGATGATATGATGAAATGCATAATAAAGAGTTGTTGATTAACTTTCTCCTTATTTTGCTTAAATTCAAAACAAGTATATTTTTAACATTGACAAAAACATCTGTACCTACTTTCGTTCCAACCTCATCTTACAGCAGCTGTCGAAAGTGTTGTCGACCTCGGTTATTATCGTCATAATTAAACCATATCCACATGTCTTACGATCATTGTCGTGACGTCAAAAAGCTAAAGCAATAACAATCGAATGGTCGTACAACGTACCATCATGTTTCAAAGAAGTGTCTAGTCAAAGAAGGGTCTACGTTCTAGCAAGGTAGGTACTAATGTGCGACACCATTTTTCATAGCGCTGACCTTCAAAAGTCTGCGTATACCTTTGTGTCCCTTCCACATCTTCTCAAACAGTCATGTTGAGCACAATACTCACCGCACTGGTAGGTGGGGCAGCAGTGGTCGGGGCGGTGCAGCGCCTTGCAGCCGGGGCGCGGCTCGCAGCGCTCCAGCGCGCATTGCACGGTGCCCGCGGCGCACGCGCAGAGCTCGCACGGCGTCGCGCCGGTGAACGCGTCGCCCGACATGTACACTACGTCGCCGACGACGCAGCTGCCTGGAATACAGAAAATGTAAGGTTTAGTAAGAATAAAACAAAATAGTGATAGAAGAAAGAATGTGCCTTAGCCTGACAATTCTTAAACAAAATCTAAAGAGGAATTGAATCAAGGGCTTGCAGATGAAAAAGTTGAAACTCATGTAAGCTGTCCAAAAACGGAAAGGTAGTTTAAATTAGTTCGCAATATTATTTCCCTTCTTTTATTTTTTTGATTTTTTTATTTGTATTTTCTTTTATTTGACATTAGACTCACCTTCCTTCAATCCGACGTCCTCGCTGGTCACATTCGGAAGCGGCCCCAGCGGACCTGCAACAACAAACGCACTCGTCAGCCATCGCTTAAATACCTCCGGGATTACCCCCCATCCTCCCTCTTTCCTCCCACGGGATTAATCGGGTTGATGGAGGGTTTATCCAGTATTCCCTGTGCAAACGCGACCGAGGAAACCAGAATATCATGACATTGACGACCGGTCTGGCCTAGCCCCTGCCTGCTAAGGCGTCGTTCTGAGTTCGAAACCCGGTAAGGGCATTTATTTGTGTGATGAACACAGATATTTTGTTCCTGAGTACTGGCGTGCAAGTTGCGGAAACTTTCCAGAAAAATAGAAATATTCTTGGAAAAATGAAAAGTTTCAATCTCCATAGAAAAATCAGGAAAGATTCAAATATTTTTCTACAAAATATGTTGAAAATTTCGCAATTATGGAATTTTTCCGTCGGCGCTCGGCACATCAATTTCCCTGAGTCATGAATGTGAGAAACAATAATTTAAAGACCGCCTTATGCTGGTTAATGTGAAACTTCGACTCGCCCTTAAGTATTTGGCATAATATCCAGAGCCCCCAATTTGCATGGATTTAATCAAATGCCCAAACGATCAGCGTTGATTGAACTCATTAGCGCCATTAGACCTTTTTGCGAGTTTTAGCAGCTTTCCTAAACGGTTCCCGAGCGGCTAATGCGAAAAGTTTTACCAATTCAAAACAGCCCTTACAAATAATAAGAAAAATAAAGATACTATTTGTTAGTATAGCTGGACCAAGCTAGACCTTAATTTAATTAAAGAGAAACATTACTATGTTAATCCATCAAATAGCAATTATAACACAAAATAATATATGTCGATTAGCATGGTATGGACATGTAATGCGAAGGGATGAAAGCAAAGTAGATCTGATGATTTATGTTTCATGATTATGGATTGTCACAGTCTTGCAATAATTGTTTACATTAAGTCTTGATGTAGGTAACTGGTATTGTGCCGTTCATTGCGACCCAATGAACATTTTATTAACTGTTAAGCTTTTGTACAGCAACAATACAGAACAATACTAATCACGCTTTCAACAAAATGAGTGTTTACACAGTTTACTCCGCTTGTATGTTTATTCAATTCACTATAAACATGTTATTCTATCAGGTGATATCTAATCCATTATCACGAACGATTTTTATAATTCATTACATTGTGGTAGGTAAGTATATGTAGGTATACGATTAAAAGAATTCTTATTTAAAGGTTTGAACTAATTTTCAATCTTTGAATTATTTTAATTTAGTCAATATAATAATTTTGCCCGTGTGGTGACGGGTTAAGAATTTCACCACCCCCTTTCTTCCCGTGGGTGTCGTAGAAGGCGACTGTGGGATATGGGTTAAATTGTGGCGTAGGCGAGAGGCTGGCAACCTGTCACTGCAATGTCACAGTTTCGTTTTCTTTCAACCCCTTATTTGCCAAGAGTGGCACTGAAACCTGAGTAGTTTCATGTGCTCTGCCTACCCCTTCATGGGACACAGGCGTGATTGTATGTATGTATGTATGTATAATAATTTTATATTTCTTTAGAAGTGTTTGGAAATAAATACTAATCTTTTTCACGTCAATGTTAAGACGTTAAATTATTAATCACTTTTTTTACGCAAAAGTTATAATCAACTGCACGTCTGTTTAACTTTGAAACCGCGCAGTAAAATTTCTAAAGATGTCTTTGACCTTACGATTACTATTATAATGTTAACAGCAGAAACAGCTGCAGCTACGCGCATCGCACATAATGTTACAACAACACAAAGACCTTCAGCCTAGTTTTCATGTTTTGTTTTATTGATGATATCAATAATTACAGTGACGATTATAAAATTGTGCCAGTTAACTTCGAGTACATGATGTCATATATATACAAACTAGCACGACTACGTTCGAAAACGTTAGACTCTTTCATACCCTTTTGAGTACCTACGAAATTAATATTCATTGAACGAGTACATTAAGTAAACAAACCATGTTGAGCATTTTGTATTCTAAGTAGTTTAGATTTGATTAGTGGTTATCATCTCACAACAGTCATTGAAACTTATCTTATGTAGCACTTGAAACGGACATTATGAGTTCAAAAGTATATCATTTGGTCTCAAAACTGCCCCAACTCAAAGACTGAAATTGTTCTCAATTCTCCCAAATCATCGTGCCATTCAATTATTATAAATTAAATTATCTAACACAAGCCTTCATTAAAACCCCAACACGTCTAGAATAACTTAGCAGCTTACCGTAATTCTAACCTCAGTCGCGTTTATGGGCAATTTGTCAAATCGCTTGAAAGTGTCGGCGCAAACCACGCAACATAAACGTAGAAACAACTTATTTAAGCCACGATTCTATTATATACATTATGTGATTAGAATAGGGTGTAAGTTTCAATGTATTTTGTTTCGTGGTTAGTGCAGATTATGCATAGTGATTGAATCGGTCGCGCAATGCGAATGCGCGTTATGTCACCGCGCACGCGCCGGCGCCGCCGCGCGCCCCGAATTTCAGTCGGCCTTATTGCACTACGCGTGCGTGTGAAAGAATTAGTTAAAAGAAAGAAAGATGAACTTAATGATCAAATGGATGAAAGATTGTCGCAAGATTTTCAGACGAACATAAAGTTCTTCTGGAAATCCGTTCGCCTAGCCAGAGGTAAGAGTTCAGACTCTGAGCTAAAATCGGTGAAAGATTCGAATGGAAGTTTGCTGAATGGGGAAGAATGTATTCTAAAGAGATGGCAGGAGTATTTTGTAAGCTTGTTTGAAAGGGAGGAAGCAAATATGCTAACCTCAGGTTTGAATGGAAACTTATCAATGGATGAAATTAGCATGGATGAGATTGTGAAAGCATTGAAAGGTATGAAATCAGGTAAGGCTGCAGGATATGACAAGGTCTCCGCCGAGATGCTGAAGGCTGGACAGGGCATTGTAGCGAGTCAGTTGTATCGCCTTTTCAATTTGTGCTTCAGTACCGGCCGGGTACCTAAGGACTGGTGCAAGGCCGTCATCGTTCCTCTTTACAAGGGAAAAGGCTCACGACTGGACTGCAAAAACTACAGGGGCATTAGCTTACTCAGCATCGTCGGAAAACTGTATGCGAAAGTGTTGATTGAGAGAGTAGTGAGAGTAACCGACGAGAAAGTATGGGATGCACAGGCGGGATTTAGAAAGGGTATGGGATGTTCGGATCAAGTCTTTTCCTTACGATGCATAGCCGAAAAGTTTTTGGCCAAAGGTCAAAAGGTCTATTGCGCTTTCGTGGACTTGGAAAAGGCGTATGATAGAGTGATGAGGAATGAATTGTGGTCGGTAGTGTCCATGTATGGAGTAGGCAGTCAACTCGTTCAAGCACTGAAATCTCTTTATGAGGATTCCAGTGCTTGCGTGAGAATAAACGGGTCATACACTGAGTGGTTTAGCATCGAAAAGGGTGTTAGACAGGGATGTGTAGCGTCGCCGTGGCTGTTTAATTTATTCATGGATAGTTGTTTGCAAGATCTGAAAGATTATGATTGTGGGTTGAGAATGGAAGGGTTACTGGTCAAATGTCTCCTATATGCCGATGACCTAGTATTACTTGCGTCGTCGGCCGAGGAGTTACAACTGATGGTAACAAGAGTGCATGCATCCTTCGAGAGGAAAGGAATGAGAATGAATGTCAGTAAGACGAAAGTAATGGTATTTGAAAGAGATGAGATTATGACAGATTGCGAAATTGAGATCGATAATGAAAGTTTGGAACAAGTGAAAGAGTTTGTGTATTTGGGAACGTTGTTTACAAGGGACGGTAAACATGGAAAAGATATTGAAAGGAGAGTGAATGCTGGGAATAGAGTGAATGGAGCACTAAACGCTTTTATGGGCAGCCAGAAAGTGTCGCAAAAAGCACGTCTGGCGGTGCATAGAGGAGTTTTGGTGCCTACACTTATGTATGGTAGTGAAAGTTGGGTGTGGGAGAAAAGACTTCAAAGTCAAGTGAATGCCGTAGAAATGAGAGCGTTAAGAAGCATGGCTGGTGTAAAGTTGAGTGATAGGATCAGAAATAGCGTGATAAGAGAGAAGTGTGGAGTGGATGTAGATGTGGTGACAAAGATTGAGATGGGTATGTTAAGGTGGTTTGGGCATGTAGAGAGGATGGATGAGAGGAGATTAACGAAGAAAGTATATGAAAAAGGAGTGGAAGGGTCAGTTGGTAGTGGAAGGCCTAGGCGAACTTTTCTTGATCAAATCGGGGAAATATTGCAAAGAGGCCAGGTCAGAAGTACTCGAAACCGACGAGCGTGTATGAGAAATGTTATGAAAGTGTGTGAAGCGAAAGTGGTTTGTCAGGATCGTAGTAAATGGAAATCCGTGATCTCTGCCTACCCCTCTGGGAAACAGGTGTGATTGTATGTATGTATGTATGTATGTTATTGCACTACATGCTAATGCTGTGATGAGCGTTCTACCAGATTTTCGCCTAAGGACGCAAGAGAATTTTATTACGTGAAAACAGACAATAATTGAAGAAAAAAATCTTATTTAGGTACCTATTGGTGGTTAGGGATTAAGACCTTAAAAAGATAGGAAAGTGATAAATATATAACAGTGTCTGCATCTTTATCCATATATCATCTCTCTTTAATTAATATTCAAACTGGCATATAAATAAAAACACCATTAAAAACTCCGCTTTTAGTGTGCCACCACCCGCTTTACATGCACTTGGTATGCCAACGATAAACCACTACTTTATTTGCAAATTGCGCGCCGTACACCGCCGAAACGAGCCTTGGATCCTCGCGTTTGGCATTGTTGATGAACAGCAAATAACTTTACATAAATTAGCTTTACATTTCATAACCTCACTAACTAACTAAGCCTTTGGTCACAGATCAAATAATACTAGTACAGATACCTAATCCCATACTAAAAATGGGCGCCGTCCTAAGTATTCTAGACCTGTAGGCTAAATTTAATCCACACTCAAAGAGCTAGATGGCGCCAGTAGCCACGCGTGGCCAACAAAACTCTTATCAGTATCCTACGTCGAAATAGTCATCAAACTGCAACATCTTGCGACATCTGTTTTAGCTTTCACGCACTGAACCTATAACGTCACATGGACGTTTAAAGTCGAACATTACTAGATGGCGTTGCCGTGCGGCTTGTATGTGTGCTCGCCGCGTACGTATAATATACTCGCTCTGTCCGCAACACATGTAAGCGGAATTGAATGAACGAGATCCGCGGCGCCCCACCCCGCGCCCCACGCCCCGCGCCCCGCGACCACGGCGCCGGCGACCTTGAGTTGAGAGGCCCCAGCCCCCGACCAAAGGATGCATTGATTTGTTAAAATTTAAAGCACTCTAAAGCAGGCGCGTAGTTAATTAGAAATATGGAAATGAATATTATTATGTAAGAAATACATAAGTATAATAGCTAAGAATGTACATGTAGTAAACATAATGAACAAAATGTAAAGTACGTATTTGATAAAACATTTTCGAGAGTAATATTTTTATTCATAAAATTGTGCAAACACTGCAAACTTAATTTAAACTCCGAAACTATTTATTTTCTGAAACATGGTATGAAATGTTGTCATTACGTCCTTTTAAGTTAAAATATGCTTCCCGGTACCACAACATAGTGTAATTTAAAAATACAGATATAAAATTAATACTTCGCAAATAAATTACGACTATAAACACATAAAATTATTAAAACACCAAGACCAGACAATTTAAGCCTGGCGTCCACTAGGCGCGCCGATCGAGCCTTGGTAACCTTTGTTGAAAAATTTAGGTTTTTAGAAAAAAAAACGTTTAAACTCTTTTTAAGTGCCAGTCTGAAAAAATATATTCAAAAATATAAAATACATAGTTATTTGTTATACAAGAGTGCAAAGTTGTATTTTAACAGCGAGTGTGGAATTGAAAAACGAGCAAGCGAAAGTATTCTATAGTTGAACCACGATACACAACAACATTTTCCCTCACTATAGCGAGGAAAGTACAACGCAAAAAACGCGTTTATCACTGCTTCCAGGAGTTCCACAGGTGGTAAAACATATCGTCATCACTAGATTCACTATATGACTATATTTAAGGTCAAATTACTTTATCCACTAGTGGGTTTTTACCTGCTGGTGTTGAAGGACAAAACGCATGTTTCCGACCTAGCGAGGGGAAAAATGCAAAAATGTAGTGTGTTTTGGTTTGGTTTGGTCGGGGGGGGGGGGGCTGATGTGGTTAATAAATAATTATATTTGTACAATAATCATGTTTTAAAATGCTGTTGCGCTTCGCGCGACGCAAGTGCGGCGTCGCGTCGAGGTCTAGGCCCACTCCGCCGCAAATCGGCGACCGAGCGCGCATTCGTGTGCGTTCGGAAATCCTAGCCAGTCGGCAATCGTCGCGTCTCATACTTCCATATCGATAAGGTTTGATTTCGCATGCATCGCATCGGTCGTGCATGTAGCAAATGTCGGAAGGATTTCAAAGGCAAAAATCAAAGATGGCGGCTTCAATGTATGGGATATCGGTCCTACATCCGATATCGGATCGGATAATGTGAAAACGCACTAACGGTTAATGCTTAGGCCGTTTTCACATTATCCGATCCGATATCGGGTGTCAGATCGACATCCTACATCCGATAAACGCTTCCGATAGTGTCGGATGTACAGTCAACCAATTGGAACCCTAGGCCACTCTACAACCATGTCAAAATGACAAGCAGTAAGAGGTTTCTTACAATCTGATTTATAACGTTACTATGACATAGTTCTACAGTGGCCTAGGGTTCCAATTGGTTGACTGTAGGTCCGATAAAAAGCATTGTTCCAAATCAATGAAGTATGATTTTGTATCAAAAAGTATTTAAAAAATGTTTTATATTTAATAATTATAAGCACCATATTCCAAATATTATATTGTAAAATTAAAATAACGGCATAAAAAATACTCAAGAGTGTCAGGCAAAATAAATAATTTTACATTCAATTGTATCTACTAAAAGATGATAAAACTAGTATCCACAATTCGGACCGATGCATTACAAACTTTTTTTTTTCAATGGAAATTGTTCAACTAATTTGAATTTCGATCATTGGCAGCTGTTTAATAGAAATAGACGACATTTTTGTCACGCACACTACTACAAACGTATACCTACATTATTAACGTACACAAACAAATATTATCGGCTGACAGCTGAATATTCTACGAACACGCGAGCGGGAGCGAGGCTGCGCGATTTTGGTGACGCAATCATAGACTAAAAAGTTAACCGCGCAGATGTGCCATTTTCATTGTTCCTACTAATGTGTTTCACCTCTAATAGATTTGCGAAATATATTTATTTCAATTTGGAAAATTATTAGGTAACTACTTACTACTTTATGAATTATGTTACTATAATATAAAAAAAAAAGTTAATTTGTTTATTGATTGGTAACAGTTATTGAGTAAAATTGTATTTTTAGCACGCTCACTTTTTGCTGTTTTCTTTGGCCTGGTCATGAAAAAAGAGAACAATGGATACCTACGCTTTGTCCAAAAAAACTGACCGCACTATATATATATTATTATATATAAGTATATATTTGTATTTTAAAAAAGAAGATAAATCTTCAAGAAAAGAGCGTACATCCATCTTAAAGGCCGGCAACGCACCTCCAACACCCCTGGTGTTTCGGGTGTCCATGGGCGGCAGTGATCGCTTACTTTGTATTTTTTAAGTTGTAAATAAATAAATAAATAATTTTGACAGGCGGAATATAATAATGTGTCACATCTGATGGTGGACTTACTACTCTACGCGTAAATTACCGCTTCGCGCACTCCGCGCATTTGTCAGCTTGTGCAGAGTTTCCGTCTGGCAACGTCGCCTATAGTACGTAGTACATATATCTCAATGAACGGAACGCACACAATCGCACCGTTTCGTTTGCAGTATACTGTAGATAGTGACAGCTCCATCTAGTGACAATATGCAATAAAATTTAGGTAGCTCGATACTGTCGCGCGCAGGTTGTTCACGTTGTTGCGTCATAGTCAGTAGCAATATATTACGTGATATTATTTCTTTGAAAATTTCTAAAATAATGCATTAAATTTGTGTTGTCATCGATGTTTGTATTTAATTTATAATGTACTTAATTTATGACGCTTCAAATACCTTTAAATCTATTTGATAAAAAAATAATAATCGTCAATCGTGACACTTAGCGCCATCTATGAGATCTATTTGGAAATAATTTTGCACTGTTCCGGATGAGACCCCATGCTTTGGTCAAACAAAATTAGTAAAATACTTATAAACAAGGAACTGTTTAAAATCCAAACTGAGTTCCAAAGTTTTCACTTGATTTAAGTTGTTGTTTAACCGCACGTGCCAATATTGATACCCGAGCGAGCGAAAGATTCCAATATTGAACCGCGAGCGTAGCGAGTGGTTCAAAAAGTGGAATCTTGAGCGTTGCGAGGGTTTCAAGGCACGAAGGTTAAACAAACTTTGCCACCGAGTGAAACACAAAATTTTTCACCACACCAACACGAACAAAATAATGAATATAAAACATGAAAGTTGATGAAAGTAAATCAAATCCGTCAATTTTTCAATATTTATGATTCAAAATCATCATTTATAGGTAAAATCTACCGGCCCGCTTAAGACATCAAGTTAAAATTTGTATGAAATTACTTTGCGCTCTTGTGGATAAAATACATATTTGCTATCCGTTTTCGAATAGCAAAGAATGCCTTTATTAGTTGGTGTGGTGAAATCAATTGCAAGCTTCCCTTGTCAGCTATGTGGCAAAATGTGTCGCTCTCGCATAGGTCTCTTTAGTCATCAAAAGCGATGTCTCTCGGACATTGCACCATAAATCGTCTGAAATAGACGCTAAGGCCAGTAGTAGTAGTACTCATATTGGTACCTAAAGATACATATAAATAATGTATGCATCGAAAAGGCAATGTTTGATATAAAATTAAGCTATAGATAAGTTCCTGCTCTCACATCCGCAAATCATTAAATCAGAGGAGTATTAATTTAATGGTCATGTTATTAAAACTGAAGATAATAGTCATTCACTCATTAAACACTTGTAGTATTAGTACCAAAGACCTTGATTTTATTCTTAGTATCACTGCTTTATTTAGTTTATATATTTATATTTTATAGACAGATACACTTCATTTTTCAATTCTTCATTTCAATGCACCATACTAATTGCCATCTCCCTAAGTAAGCGTTTGAAAGCGAAACGGTATTCATTCATCAAAAATCACGGAGGATAAAAAACAGGGAATTTGCGAGCAACATCAATCAGGGTGGAACAAAGAAAGCTCCCGGGGGAACTCCGATATACGCGTGTCATCGTGACAAGTGCTTATTACTTTGTTTAAACACAACTTCTTACTATGGAAAAAATCATGAATAAGTAAATAGCTCATGAAGCTGCCCGAATTTTAGTGCCACTCTTAACGAGTATTGCGGTGCCAGTTTTACTAACCAATAGCTAGTAGCAATTGCTAAACTACAGCTGACCTAATATTCTATGACACCCACGGAAAAGGTAGGTAATGAAATTCTTAGCCTGTCATTATAGCGGCAAACCCATTCACACGTCTAAAAGTATGAAGTAGGTATATCCTAATATTTAATTTAAGTAGTTACTAAGTCGCTCAGTAACTTCTTTGTTACTCTACGAGTAGGGACGCAAATTTTCAGCGTTTCATTACTTTATCGGAAAAAACGAGTTCACAAAAGCGAACAAACAACGAACGAACCCTTTGAGAGCAAAAATACTTGGGTTTTTATCAAAAGACTTGAATTAGCTGTTGACCTGAAGCGGGCGAACAGGAAAAATATTCTTTTGAGAGAGTTCAAAATATCATATTTTCAGATTACAGAATTTATACATACTTAATGTAAAAAGAAGAGTACTAAAAGGATTGCTTATTACGTTACTTTACCGATACCTATAGGAAAAAAAATCCTTCAACTAGTTATGTACTCGTATGGTACCTATATCTTATTTATCTTTATTAAAATAAACAAAGCTATAAAGTTAGGCGGATTGGAATTCGATAAATCAACCTTCAAATTAATATGTTTTTAGGGTTCCGTAGTCAACTAGGAACCCTTATAGTTGCGCCATGTCTGTCTGTCCGTCCGTCCGCGGATAATCTCAGTAACCGTTAGCACTAGAAAGCTGAAATTTGGTACCAATATGTATATCAATCACGCCAACAAAGTGCGAAAATGAAAAATATGTTTTATTAGGGTAACCCCCCCCCCCCCCTACATGTAAAGTGGGGGCTGATATTTTTTTTCATTCCAACCCCAACGTGTGATATATTGTTGGATAGGTACATATTTAAAAATGAATAAGGGTTTACTAAGATCGTTTTTTGATAATATTAATATTTTCGGAAATAATCGCTCCTAAAGGAAAAAAAAGTGCGTCCGGCCCTCTAACTATTGAACCATATGTTTAAAAAATATGAAAAAAATCACAAAAGTAGAACTTTATAAAGACTTTCTAGGAAAATTGTTTTGAACTTGATAGGTTTAGTAGTTTTTGAGAAAAATACGGAAATCTACGGAACCCTACACTGAGCGTGGCCCGACACGCTCTTGGCCGATTTTTTCTAGATTACTTTTTTTGCACTGAAAATGTGCAAAACCTAGTCTAAGTAGGTAAGTAGATTTTATCGTAGAGTATATCTTACTTACTTAAATTAATGAAAATGATGTTTTTCATTTATTTAAGTACTTATGTAAGATATGTGTATAAACAACAAACGAAACATTTAGAACCCTACCTAAGCCTTCAAAGAAACAAAGTGCCGCAACTCGGTAAAATAATCTCAAATATTGAAATCGCAATTCCTTTATTGCGAGATATCCCAAAGGACCAAAGTGAGCACTTTGGTTCGAAGCTCAGCGTTGAATATTTACGAGGCATTTGTGAACAATGCTGGATTTTACATATTAACATTAGTGCGTTTTCACATTATCCGATCCGATATCGGATGTCGTATCGATATCCCATACATTACAGGCGCCATCTTGGATTTTTTCATTGAAATCCTTCCGACATCCGATATCGGATCGGATAATGTGAAAACGGACTTAGGTTGTCTGTTTTTGAGATTGATAGCGGGTACGTGACGAATGGCTCAAACGCTCACGAAACGAAACGCTCGTAGATATCTATCTCTATCGCTCTTGCGTATTGGCGCGACAGAGCCAGACTACCTTTCTCGGCGTTTCGTTTTCGTTTCGCGTCGCAGAAATGCCATTCGGCTACGGCACCAGGTCGAGACGACGCAACAAAGTATAGATATCTAATAATATATTTTCAACATCATGGAATGATCAAAAATTCTTCAGACTTCTCAGTACAGGTCTACTTACCTAAAGGGAAGTCCCAACCACTGATGGCAATATTGTAAACCTTTCTCAAGGAAATAAAATATTTTTCATTTTCATTTTCAGTTAATGTAAAGAGAAACAGCTTGATAAACCCTAAAATTGTGCATCAACCCAGTGTTATCAATAAATCTTATCTTATCCGTAGTGTGCAAAACTTAACCGCTGCTAAATGCCGGGATGACGCAAGAAAGAAGAAAGGTGTCAAAGCCGTCCCCAACCTAACTTAGTAGCGGTTTGTAATAAAAATATCGACATAACAGCTGCGAGCAATGTATCCCATTTGCGATAATTAAACTACTAATCCCAAAAACACTCTTTGAGTGGCACTTAGTAGCCTCTCTATTAGATTAAGGTCTATAAAAAGCCACTTAATAGTACCTTCATTACATACATCTAGCTTAATGAAGATGGATTGAGCTGAGCTCCTCTAGATAAAACATGAATTACCCGACAGTCAACTATTTAATAAACATTTTGTATAGACCGTGTCCCTAGTGTTGTTTTTTTTTGTGTTAGTGTTGTTTTGTGTGGCAAACAAGCATACGGTCCGCCTGATGAAAAGCGGTCACCGTAACCTATGGACGCCTGTAACTCAAATAGTGTCACATGCGCGTTGCCACCCCATTAGAAACTTGTACACTCCCTTTTGCTGTGTTAAGTATAAGTACAAAGCAAAAAGGAGTGTACAAGTTCTAAGGAATTCGGGTTGCCGACGACTCAAAGGACAATAGACGGAACAAATTAGTTCCGTAAGTCCTCCCGTCGTCAGCACACCGCACCCTCGTTGAGCTCTAGCAGCCTTACTCACCGGCAGGAACACAACACTATGAGTAGGGTCTAGTGCTATTTGGCTGCGGTCTTCTGTAAGGCGGAGGTACTTCCCCAGTTGGGCTCTGCTCTAAATTCGAGCGAGACGATATCCGCTGTGCTGTGCCCTACCACACAAAGTGGAATATCATTCGCTATGCCCTACCTCCTACCAAAACTTTAGTTTCACTTCTTGTTTGGTCTTCAGTTCTGAACATAACATACGTAGTCCAGGGTCACTTTGTTTATTGAAGTACTGGTTTGTAAAGTCATAGTAAAAAGGACTAAACTGGCTACAATGGATCTTTAAAGACAGCCATTACATGAAATAGGCCTATTAAGGCCTACGCGACAAGACTAGGTAAACAAAGCTAATCAGGCTTTCTTGTATTGTCGAGAGTGTTGCTACTGTTGCTACAGCTTACATGACGATTTACATTATGAGTAATTAGTAAATAATTTCTTCTAATTTATATCGATCACATGCCAAGACTTTCAGTAATCTGTTACAAAAGAGTACATTTTGTCAGTAAACTAGAGCTACTTGAAGTCTTCATACTTCCGGTAATATAACTAATCTTGGGTCTTACTTAGGTTCATTTCATAGGAAGCGATTTTATGATTCAATCAATAATTAGAAAGTTGAATCATAAAGGTTTTATGAGTCTTATGTTTAATATTATGAACGGGATGCGATTTTCTTGGAAGCAGCGAAAAAACAACGTTTTATTAAGTATTGAGCTACCTAACTATATGTTTTGAACGTGGCTCTCGTAAAAAATATTTGATGACTAGTGATATCAGCTCATAGTCCAAGAATACTTTAATATAGAATAGTTTCGACTGAAAAATAATATACTTACTGTTAAAATAAACCTATCACCCGTTTCCAAAGCTTATCATACGAAAAATTGTACCCATGCGAAACTAAGAAAGTGATTATAAGTAAGCCAAGCGAGATTTATGCGTTTGATTTCTTATTTATGACTTTTGGACTATTAAACATTCATCTACCTAAAAACAAAAAAATACTGAAGGCTATTATTATTATCCCCGAAATACTTTTTAATTCATACTAATATTACAAATGGGGAAGTGTGTGTGTCTGTTTGTTTGTCCGTCTTTCACGGCAAAACATCGTTTTTTAAGTGGAGAAAGGAATGGAGAGACATAGGCTACTTTTTGTCTCTTTCTAACGCGGGCGAAGCCGCGGGCAAAAGCTAGTTCATTATATATGGCAAATTCAATATTACTCGTACAACTAATTTTCCTCCCAAATGCTTTATTCCCACGACTTTTCTTAAGAAGGCATTTAGAATTAATATCCACATCAAAGAACGGCCAATCTTAAAAAGACGAAGAACTTAGAGGATTATAAACGGCCAGAGAGCAAATAATTTAGAGGTTCGGGACCCGGACAAAGGCCGCTTAATTAGACCCCTCCGCACTTAAATTAACATGGGGTGCAATAGATGGATAATGCCTAGTGATGTGCGAATGAGATCTGTCTATTTTGTGGAAAAAGGAATATTAGAATGGAAACGGGAAAATAATGAATAAGATCAAATTGATGAATCTGTAGGTTTACGAGTATTATGTTTGGAGCAGAAGGCCCGATTTTGAAATTATTACCTACTGATAAAATTGTGTACAAAAATAGAAGTCATATAGTAATTAATACGGAACTATAACGATGATTCTTAAAGCGTGTCTCCTTATATGTACATGTTGCAGTTTAATAATGTGTCAGTGAAGGCAACTATAGATTACAAGCCTCATGTACACAATTTATCTCTTATTTCTTTCCTACGATTGAGACAAATCCATAAATACTTAAATACTTTTAATTATTTTCAAAACATACAAAATGACAGGATGCCAATTAGCGAACTTTGGTATTCGCGATTGAAACCCAGAGTCGGACCAATAGTGCAAGTTTCGTAAGAAAATGTTAATATTCTCGGGAAAGGCACAACACTAACGAATCAGCCATAGCCAAACACTTGTGGTTTTATCTTTTTTTTTTTTTTTTTTTTTTATGAGGAACAGGTAAACCATTTGACCGCAATCTCACCTGATGGAAAGTGCCGATGCAGTCTAGGATGAAGCATGTTTACCCAAAAAATGTCTATTCACTCTTGATTTAAAAAGATCCAAATTATAGTGGGTTGGAAATAGACATGCAGGAAGTGAGTTCCACTCCTTAGCCGTTCGCATGATAAAGCTAGATGCAAATCGTTTAGTGCGAATCATTGGCAAGGAAACGACGTAAGGGTGAAACGCAAGTCCGCGCCTAGTCCCGCGTTGACAGAAAGGAGACGGGGGGATTAGATTATGTAAGTCCATCGCACACTCCCCAAAATGTATCCTGTAGAAAACCGATAAGCATGCCACCTTCCTACGATGTTCAAGGCTCTGCAGTCTAGAATCTGTTAGTCTCGTATCACCAATAAGCTTCCTAGCGCGTTTGTCAATAGAATCTAAAGCGGCCAGCTGATATTTGGCGGACCCATCCCAAAGGTGACTGCAGTATTCCATACAAGATCGGACTTGAGCTATGTAAAGCTGGAGAAGCTGTCCCGGTGAGAAGAACCGCTTGACCCTGGAAAGGATGCCCAATCGACTGGCCGCAGATTTAGCAAGAGATTCTATATACGCCCCAAAGCCCAGGTTAGACGAGATACTCATACCAAGTAGCTGAAGGTGGTTAGATATCGGCACAGACACATCCCGGAAAGTCGGAGTCAGGTCAAAAGGACTCCGTTTTGCAGAGAACAGACACGCCTGCGTTTTGGTAGCGTTGAATTTGACCAGGTTAGCATCACCCCAATCAGACACCGCGCTGAGTGATGAATTCATACGATCTACCAAAGCTCGTCGACAGGACTGGACCTCTTCTTTATTAGCGCGCGCGCTGGAGAGATATCTGTCCGCTACAGTGCTATCATCGGCATACCCAAAAATACCTGGGACCAACATGTCGTTAATGTGTAGCAGAAATAAGGTAGCGGACAGAACCGAGCCCTGAGGAACGCCAGCATTTATGGGCCATCGATCAGAAGTGAAGCCATCCAACACCACCCGAATGGAACGTTCACTCAGGAAATTTTCAATCCAGTTGCATAGGCCAGCTGGTATCCCGTATGCTGGAAGCTTGCTTATTAGACTAGCGTGCCAAACCCGGTCAAATGCTTTAGAGACGTCGAGAGACACCGCAAGGGCTTCACCGTGTCTCTCAATTGCCTCGCTCCAAAGATGAGTAGCATGAATCAGAAGGTCACCTGTCGAACGACCCCGCGGAAGCCATACTGAGAGTCGCTGAGTAGGTCGTTATCTTCTAGGTACTGTAGGAGTCGCTTGTTCAGTACGCGCTCCATAATCTTGCAAAGTATGGAGGTGACTGAGATGGGTCGGTAATTGGCTGGGTCTGAGCGATTACCTTTTTTGGGTATAGGTTGCACGTTTGCAAGCTTCCAGCACGTAGGCACTACACCAGTTTTAAGTGACAGGCGGTACAGGCGTGTTAAAATTGGAGACAACTCGGCTGCACAGTTTCGCAAGACAATAGCAGGGATTCCGTCAGGGCCACTGGCTTTATTCACGTCCAGAGTTCGCAGTATTTTGAGAACTTCCTTTTGATGGATATGAACATCACACATGGATGTATCCGTTTGGGGAAGCACGGATGGAAGTTTACCGGCTGGGTCTAGTCGTGAATTCTCGGCAAAAATCTAATCAAGGAAACTTTGTAACGAGGAGGATCTATTCTGCATTTCTGCAGCCTTTCGGAAATTAAGCACTGTGGCGATCCAGTTGGATACGACTTATACACAGTGCTCATGAGGAAACCGAATAATTTTAATCTGGTATTTTAAAATGTTATGAAGTGACAAAATTTTTTTTTGAAATTTTTTGGTTTACTTTATATGTACCATCGGCAACACTGTTAGCTGTACATTTGTAATCCTTATTACAAGTGCATAAAGTCTACCGATGGTTAGCTAAGAGTGTTGCTGTTAGTATCATTAACGCTGTTTGTTTTCCTATTAATAAAAACCGGCCAAGAGCGTGTCGGGCCACGCTCAGTGTAGGGTTCCGTAGTTTTTCGTGTTTTTCTCAAAAACTACTGAACCTATCAAGTTCAAAACAATTTTCCTAGAAAGTCTTTATAAAGTCACCTGTCACTGCAATGTCACACTTTCGTTTTCTATCGACCCCTTATTTGCCAAGAGTGGCACTGAAACTTGTGTAGTTTCATGTGCTCTGCCTACCCCTTCATGGGATACAGGCGTGATTGTATGTTGTTGTTGTCTTTATAAAGTTCTACTTTTGTGATTTTTTTCATATTTTTTAAACATACGGTTCAAAAGATAGAGGGGGGGGGACGCACTTTTTTTTCCTTTAAAAGTGATTATTTCCGAAAATATTAATATTATCAAAAAACGATCTTAGTAAACCCTTATTCATTTTTAAATACCTATCCAACAATATATCACACGTTGGGGTTGGAATGAAAAAAAAAATCCGCCCCCACTTTACATGTACACTTTACATTTTTTTCCATTTTTTATTTTTGCACTTTGTTGGCGTGATTGATATACATATTGGTACCAAATTTCAGCTTTCTGGTGCTTACGGTTACTGAGATTATCCGCAAATGTAACCTTATAGCTATAGTTTTATATCTGCATCATCTAGTTATAAGTAGGTACGTTTAATACTCGTATAAATACTGACATCCGGGAAGTTGACAGCAAGTAACTGTAAACTACAAAATCAGTTAATAATAAATAGCTTCAGCGGCGTGAGATTGACTCTGCGGCGGTGACTCAAGACTGACAAGACTACTAGGTATTCACAACAAAGACTATTGGATAATAAAGGCAGGAACGTTGTATGCAATGTCAGAGATCGCTTCATTTTATAGTAAGCTTGTTAAGGTGGTTTTCCACCGGCAGAGCGTGAATGGACAGAGCGGGGAGGGAACTGAAATCGCCCGGAATCGCGGGCCTGAGCGAGCTCGCGATGGACATTAATGTCAATCGCGAGCTCGCGCGTGCCTGCCGTAGCTTGTAGGTTTCATAAGATACTCAAGAGATACTCTATGTCGAAGGCAATACGGTAAATTTTTACACTAACAAATATCTCAATTTAAGTCTCGCACATCCTCGTCAATCCGCGTCTCGCCATGTCTCGTCCCGCCCTGCCGGTAAAATACCACCTTCGAGTTAATTTATACTCTAAATAGGAAGCAATACGGTTAATTTTTACATGAACAAATATCTCAATTCACGTCCCGCACATCCACGTCAATCCACTTCTCTCCACGCTAAGCCACTTTTCGTCTCGCCCTGCCGGTGGAAAATTACCATCAGAGTTAATTTATACTTTAAATCGGAAGTAATACGGTTCATTTTTACACTAACAAATATCTCAATGAAAGTCCCGCACATCCTAGTAAATCTTTACTATTTCCCCCGAAGATGCGATGGGCTAGAATTGAAAATTTGCCATACAAATTTCAATTCCCTCCCCGCTCTACCTATTCACGCCCTGCCGGTGGAAAACCACCTAAAGGTAATGATTTTAAGCAGCATCCGAACGACACTTGCGTTCGTGGCTGTATGGCCCAATTCATGAGAGGATCCCTCGTCCACACACGCGGCAGGTGTATACTTCCCCAGCAGGTGATCGAGGGCTGGAGGCTGGAGGCCTGCTCGTGAGGCTCGTGACGCCTCAAGCGTTTCTTTTTCAAGAAGAAAACCAGGCACTGTCGTGCTTGGATTGACCGTCAATACCGTCATACGCCGTTATTAAAATGACTATAGCAGTAGGGTTCTGCTATCAACAATTATATTATTTTTAAGTACTTTACGTTCATATTGAAACGATTGTTAGCGTGAGTATAAAAATAATTTACAACAATGGATATTGCCAGTCCTTATTGCGTAAGTGTCTGTAAACTAAAATAAGTGATCAACGACACTTCACCTACATTGTTTCACATAATTATCGTTTACACGCTTAAACTAGGAATCATAGTCATAATTAACTCCTAAGATCAAAATAACGACTCTATCGATCAAGGAGTCTTACAAACGGTGTTTTTATTAATTAGAAAAAAAAATACTTATGTTTCTTAGAGGAGTCTCGAATCATTCTTTTTGCGTTATCCCGGTATTTGCCACGGCTTAAAATTTGGCGTAGGCACTAGTTTTACGAAAGCGATTGACTTCTGACCTTCCAACACGAAGGAGAAGTAAGTAAAGTAGAGGAGCCTTTAATGTTCTTTTCAATTTGGCTTTATTAAATTATATTTGAGACTTTGCTATTTAAAGAACTGTTCTTTTTAGAACAATTTCAGGCATCATTTCCATGATAATAACACTACTACTATTAACTGAGACTATTGAATTACAACTATTTAAAGAAATAACTGTCTTTTAAATGAGTACATATTGTTGCCGACTATATGTACAAGTATACATAGGGCCCTGCTGGTCACACATAGCGCAGGATAGAGACAAATGGAGCTCTTTAGAGGAGGCCTTCACCTTCACCTGAGGAGGGGTTCGTGCATATCAAAGATATCTACATAGCTAAGATACACAACACGACAACATTTACCATAATATATATATATATATACTTTTTTCTTCTCTTATGTTTAACAAAAATTGTAACGAACTTGCATGAAATAAAAGGCTTTTTATTTTATTTTATTTTATTTTTATTTATTTATTATACATAGGTACTAGGCTGGTAGTGATAGTAGCTTGCGGAGGGAGCGTGATGGGAAACGTGACTGAATGAGTACATATTGTTGCCGACTATCGTCATCTGCTGTTTGGGCTTCTTAGTCTTGTAATGAACTTTGACTACAATTAGGTTTCAAGGTCTGATATGTACAAGTATACATAGGTACTAGGCTGGTAGTGATAGTAGCTTGCGGAGCGAGCGTGATGGGAAACGTGACTGAATGAGTACTTATTGTCGCCGACTATATGTACAAGTATACATAGGTACTAGGCTGGTAGTGATAGTAGCTTGCGGAGCGAGCGTGATGGGAAACGTGACTGAATGAGTAGATATTGTTGCCGACTATATGTACAAGTATACATAGGTACTAGGCTGGTAGTGATAGTAGCTTGCGGAGCGAGCGTGATGGGAAACGTGACTGAATGAGTACATATTGTTGCCGACTATATGTACAAGTATACATAGGTACTAGGCTGGTAGTGATAGTAGCTTGCGGAGCGAGCGTGATGGGAAACGTGACTGAATGAGTACATATTGTTGCCGACTATATGTACAAGTTACATAGGTACTAGGCTGGTAGTGATAGTAGCTTGCGGAGCGAGCGTGATGGGAAACGTGACTGAATGAGTACATATTGTTGCCGACTATATGTACAAGTATACATAGGTACTAGGCTGGTAGTGATAGTAGCTTGCGGAGCGAGCGTGATGGGAAACGTGACTGAATGAGTACATATTGTTGCCGACTATATGTACAAGTATACATAGGTACTAGGCTGGTAGTGATAGTAGCTTGCGGAGCGAGCGTGATGGGAAACGTGACTGAATGAGTAGATATTGTTGCCGACTATATGTACAAGTATACATAGGTACTAGGCTGGTAGTGATAGTAGCTTGCGGAGCGAGCGTGATGGGAAACGTGACTGAATGAGTACATATTGTTGCCGACTATATGTACAAGTATACATAGGTACTAGGCTGGTAGTGATAGTAGCTTGCGGAGCGAGCGTGATGGGAAACGTGACTGAATGCGGGAAACCAGTCTCATTGATAACACGGGCTTGAAGAACTGCGTGACAATGTAAACGGACTATACAAAAAAGAGCTATTTTCATATCGAAGATAGTATATCGCAATCGTCTTTAGTATAATCAAAGAGGATCGAGTATTATAGAGAGTTACCGTCAAAGTAAAATGTGTAATCACAGTGCATAGACTGCCATGTCTCGACACAGGCTTAAAACTTTTGAACCTCAGTTTTGACAATTTGGCCCATATTTAGCTTGATATGTTTTAAAATGTCAAATATTAATGCCATCTAGCTGAGCGTACTCCAAAGGTGTAATGCCATCTAGGCCACCGTACCTTTCTGTATAGTACTGAGGTACGTTTTTTTCTTAGACTTTATCTGTCTATACGGAGTTATATATGTCTTTGGTATATTTATTAAAAACGTAGAAGCCAAATACTTACACGGGTGTGTTTTGAGAATAAACGATTTTTTTTTTTTTTTTCATTTTATTTGACATCTGGAAGACACGGAACTACTTAATTGAAATTTCTTACGTCGAGTCAGCTAAGTCGACGCATTGAACAAAAATGAAGTAGTAATACATTGCGTTCAGAATTATTTTGTATGAAAAAATATGAAAATATGTTCCGTTTGACGCTTGGCCGGAGGACTAGTATTTTTGTATTGTAAAATTATATTTAATTGTTGTTATCTCGTCTCCATCGCATCGCGCAAAAAGGTATATCGCCCGTTATACATTTTGCCCCGTTATAACAATTTTCAGACACATAGCAACAGGGAGCGTCCCGCATGTCACCATGTTTAGTTATTCGGCCCGATCGATAGCCGCGCCTGTGTTCTGTGTGTCCCGGTCCCTCGGGCCCTGCCCAATATTTACCTAAACTTGTAGTCTCACCGCTCTCACGCACGCACGGTGCCAAAAGGTACTTGTATAATTTTACAAATATTACTGACAATTTTTCTCTATGGTGGGCCGCTGAGGAGCAAAGTGATGTATATTTTCCCGGCTTTCTTTAGCCGATAAATGGTAATTTAACCTTCCAGTCTTCAATAATTAATTATATGTAAATATATGTACAAGATACCGACAGAAAAAAGAAACCAAAACACGTAAAATTTTCTGAAAACATTCTAAAGAAGGTACCTATATTTTTAGTCCGTCAAAGTCTTTACACTCTGTTGTATAACATGTGTTGTATTTACCCTACCTTACCCTTCTGTCAGAGTAGATTTGTATAAAGTAGTACAAGGGATCATATGCAGCCAAGCGTAAAAAAGTCCTAAAAACAAGTGAGGGTACGAGCTGGGGCACTGTCGGATAAGCCTGGATTACTTGAATGCCCTAGGCTGCGTAGACAAGAGGCCCATCGCTCACGCTCCACGTAGCGCAGTTATTCTTATTCATCACACTAATACGGCGTAGTAATAGAGAGAGGGAACTACGATTAGCTACGGAGTTTTTGCGCCCAGGACATATGATAGGATGCTAACATAAAACCAAAACAATGATAAGACAACAGACAAATTACACGTGAAGCTAGGGGTAAAGACTCACGTACGTACTGAACGACCAATAAATAGATAGAGGGTTTTAGAAACGTTTTTTTCACCAGGCGGCGACACTTCTGAACTTTTTTTTTCAAATAAATGACGAGAGTTTTGTTTTGAATGATTCACGGTTATTTTCATTAGACTGTGACCATCAGACCATCGAGTGTGAATGCGACTAGTGGTAACGCTGAAAGTGAAGTGTGAACGCAGCCGACGCGCGCGTAGAAAGGTAGATTGCGCGCTGTCTACGTAACTTTGACATCCACCCGCCTTCGTCATTTTTCCGTGATCATGATGCATGCAACTGCGTCGAAATATCGGGAGCTCGACAAAAATCAAAAAGGTAATCACGGTCTATATCACGGCCAATATAAGTCAAATAAATGACGGTTTAATATGATTGGTGGAATTTGAATTTGCTGTCTGGTGAAAAAAAACGAATCAGAGATTCAGTAAGCATTGATCAAGTAACTGCCGTAATAATAATAAGCGGTGTCAGTAATGGCTAAATCGTGTCAACAAGGTTCTTAGACAATACCACATCTCGGACACTGACGATCATGTATATGAAATAGGCGCGTTCTTAGCACACAGTCTAAGCTCGTGTAGGTGAACACGTACTATGCTTGTATGAGTGAAATATGACAGATTGACTGTTCGCGTTTTTGACAGGTGGTAACTGTGAGGTAACCGAGAGGGGTGGGCGGCGCTTTCAGCGGAGAGCGGGAGTGGCCATACTGTACGATAGTACTCTTTATTATACTGTGACAATACGCCCATCGTTCTCTACTCTCAAACTTGCTAAAGCTAAAGATGACAATGTGACAGGGTTAAAATAGATAACATTCTACTTATGTAAAAAAGTGGCATAATCAACATCCCTATGTCTGGAGTAAGTTATATAGTAAGTCGTCAAGTAACCGTCGGCGTCGTAATAATGGGAAGCGATGCCGGTAATGGCCAAAATGTGTCAGACTTCCTCTATGTGCTAGTCAAAAAGGAAGAAAATTAGACAAGGGTTAGGACTTAGGGTATCGATTTTTGAATTCCGAACGTACGAAATCGCCGTTCGAAAGTCTGTGGAAAACGACGTAGGTAATGCTATTTTTAAGAAAGGACGGCTAGTAATTTTAAAGGTAGTGGTAATGACCACTTGTTTTCGATTCTGTTAGAAGAATTTAAATCGCTAGTAGTGGAGATATTATTGAACAAATTTCACGAAATCGAATGGCAGAGATTCAAAAATCGGCCCCTAGACGACGCACATATTCTACGCGAATAAAGTCAGGTACCCATCCCTATTTCTTGAGTAAGATATATGTATAGTAAGCCATCAAGTAACCGCCGTAATAATGGGAAGCGGTGCCTGTAATGGCCAAAACGTGTCAACTGTTTGCGTAGCCAAATACACAAACGCTCACGAAACGCTCACGAACGCTCTTTCGTAGCTATCTATCTCTATCGCAATTGCGTATTGGCGCGACAGAGCCAGAGTACATTTCTCCAGCGTTTCGATGGCGTTTCGTTTTGCAGAAATGCCATTCGGCTACGGGGTCTCGTCGCTCCGAGCGCTATCTCCATCTCTGAACACAACGCGACACAGCTTTTCTTCTTTTCTATTTGTTTTTCGCTAGTGAAATAAATCGATTGGTACAATAATTGATTGTACATTAAAAATAACGAAATAGTAGGTATATTTAATTACTGGCAATTAATCCCTTAATATGAATTACGTTCATTATTATCAAATTATGATTGCCTGGCTTTTTGTATTGTTTTGCGTGAACCATACCTTTATGGTTAAACCAAAACCTTTGATTAAATCCGTTCCTGAAATAATTCTTGATGCAATCATTTAATTTACTTATTACATTTAATTTACACGTTAAATCATGATCAGATTTTCCGCCGTACGTATACATTATAATTACACGTTTTTCATCAAAATATTCAAAACGCCGATTTCCGCTACTTTTTTTAATTCCAATTTCCAAGAAAACGAAAATAAGGTCAATGGAACTTCGCCCAAGTCCTAATTCACGGCCCAGGGAATAACAGCCTTATAGCCAAGTAGTTAACAGTTATAGTCGGTTAAAAGCTGTATAGTTGGCAACTTGGCATGTCACGTATGCAGTACTCCCTAGAGTCAAAGGGCCTACCACGAACACAGTTGTTGGCAAATCGTCATCTTTCTGTCACTCTAAATACGCCTTCATTGGAGTAACAGAGATATGTAGGTGGTTGCAATGGGTGAACCTTGTCATTTGCGGTAGACCCTCTGCCTTAATAATGTAGGTATACGTGAGTTTATATGTCTTCTAGGAGTCTTTGGGATGTATTCAAGTGAGATATCTAAAAGGTCTAGTGTAACTTGAAAATTATCGGAGTGGCATAAGTTTTTAATCACCACTCTAAATACGTCAGAGTTCAGTCTAGGGAGTCCGTTTTCGTAAGAAGTATCACCCCAAGTAACAATTTCTGGTCCTATAGTGGTCGCGAGCACCAAATTAAATCACATTAAATGGTCCTATAAATAGTCTATATTGGTACTGTAGAGCCGATTTGGCGCAATTATGCAGCCATTTAGTGATATAATAGGGCTATAGCAGTATTATCCGTGACGTTTAAGGTCTATAATGGTGATGTGATGATGACTATTGTGCTAATTTGTTGACATAGAGGGCACAGTAACGCTATTATAGTATCAATTTATGCTATAGTAGCATTTGAGATTCCGTTATACAGGTTTTTTGTTCTGTAATAGCAGTTGCCGTCCCTTTTAATGCGAATGAATGAAATTTCTAAAATGATTTAATGTACAGTGTGTATAATATTTAACAAAAACTGTTCTAAACGAGGAACTTTATGAAAAGTGGCGTGTGAACTTGTGAAGTTTAGTGTCAATCAAAATAATTTGGATTTCGTATAATTCCATCATTACTGCAAAAAGGTATGCGATGGAAATTTTACCGTTAAAAGAATATTAGTTTAATGGAGTATTTTAAGTGCGCCCTCGATTTATACCTGTTTTGAATAAAATAAATAAATATAATTTAATACAATAAAATTATTGGCACCATAGTTTCTACTATGGATCCAAGAAGTAAAACATACGCTTTTATAGTTCGACTATGTCACTTATCATACGCATTCACTGCCATAGGCCCGCCATTGTGGATTTAATTAGGGTTGCATGAGACTTTAACTATGATCCAGTTTAACTTATAAGTTCTTTATATATAAAACAATACTTGTTTTCAATGTTTTACTATAGAAAGATCTTCTAAACAGTTTTTTTTTATAAAACATATAGTAAACTCAGCTATAACGCTATTGTGTTTTAAAAGAGATACCGAAACCATTATTCCACAGTTCTGTGATATAAAAGAGTAATTGTGACATATACGGCGATGAGATATAAAAGGCATTAGAAAACGACTATTAACGCTTTTCAAAGGTATATAAACGTATCCTGAAAACTTCATTATACAGCAAAATAGCTCTATAATGGTATTCATATCACTACTACAGTGTTAAATACTGTAGCAGTGTTTTCCAAAGCCACTATATCCCAAAATAGTGGTATAGTTAGGTTTTAATTTCTGTTAAAATACGACTACTAAAAATACTATAAGCGGCTTGTTGGGAACCTTAATAGCGCAAATTGATAGCATAACAGTGATTCCTAACACTATTATACAATAATATTGTTCTTTAGTAGGTTATTTGATCCTGTTATAGATCAGGCCTATAGCTGCTCTATAAAATGGTGATATAAACGTTTACATCACTTCCTAATAACACCTTTTAGCTGTATAACACAACAACTATAGCGGCTTGTCGGGAACCTTAACCTTTCGTATGCGTCTGTCAAAAAATTGTCATTAATATATTAGTCATAATAACTACATGTTAAAGTTGAAACAATATGGAGCAGATCTGCTCCTAAGCATACGAGAGGTTAATAGCGTAAATTGATTGCATAACAGTGATTTCTAACACCATTATATAATAATATTGTTCTATAGTAGTCATATTTGATCCTGTTATAGACCAGGCCTATAGCGGCTCTATAAAATGGTGATATAAACGTTTACATCACTTCCTAATAACACCTTTTAGCTGTATAACGCAACAACTATAGCGGCTTGTCGGGAACCTTAATAGCGCAAATTGATTGCATAACAGTGATTTCTAACACCATTATATAATAATATTGTTCTATAGTAGTCATATTTGATCCTGTTATAGACCAGGCCTATAGCGGCTCTATAAAATGGTGATATAAACGTTTACATCACTTCCTAATAACACCTTTTAGCTGTATAACGCAACAACTATAGCGGCTTGTCGGGAACCTTAATAGCGCAAATTGATTGCATAGCAGTGATTCCTAACACTATTATACAATAATATAGATCTATAGTAGTCATATTTGATCCTGTTATAGACCAGGCCTATAGCGGCTATATAAAATGGTGATATAAACGTTTACATCACTTCCTAATAACACCTTTTAGCGGTATAAGCTTATAGAGCTAAAAGGTGTTACTGGAGGCTTTTATACGACAAGCGGTCACGCCGAAAACCTTTATACGACATCTATAGTAGCTTTTGGCGTCGAAAACCAAAATTATAGCACTAAAACGTATGTAGTCACGAATTACCCGGCTAAAATGTGACGGACATTAAATTTGTCGACCCGAACCCAGATCAAATTTGACCAATCTTTTTGCCTAGTTTATAAAGATTGCCTGCATAATAATACCGTACCGCGTCTTTATATAGAATATTCTCATAAAAATGGAAATAAGATGTCATATATTAAAGAAAAAAAATACGGACACATACTACATACATATATTTCGATTTATAATTTATATAGTAGTGTGACTTATGTATAGTAGTCACACACAAAAAGCACAAATCAAAATATTCGGTAAAGTCATAGTTGCGTAATATTCTCATATTCACACATGTATCTCCATATCTAAAATGCATGTACTTATATTTTACGATGTTACTTTTATCCGTGCACAGACGATACAAGCCATAATGTCTGACGCAATGGAAGCGCGTTACGAGAGCAAAAAGTGCATCATGGATTGCACTGGCATGGCATGCACCAGCGAAGGAATTCCGAAGGGTCGCCAACCCACACCGCTGCCTCACTTTTTACAAGTGCACTTTTTGTCCTAATAAGATAGTTTCCTATACATAAAATAATTTTTTATGCAGTGCAAGAAATAAAGCAATACCTATGTAATTAGAAGAAAAATAATTAAGTATGGACAGTAAGTAGTTATGTTTGAACATTAGTGTAAATTTATTTATAAACAACATAAAAATAATACAATAAACACTTAAATTAAAACTTACAATAAAACTTATAAATAAAATATTTGGCCCAGGTCTTGCTCGTTGGGTAAGGTGCCCAGAAGGCTGGCCGCATTGCCCCGCTGGATAGCAATGCTGATCCGCTGAGCAAGGTATTGACCAGCCCTCTGGTCACCAGAAGCGTCTGTAAGGCGCTTAGAACATAATAAAATTTATATTTTATACGTCATTTTATTTTTTGTTCAATTACTTATCTTTATCTATTTTTGTGTTAGAAGTCTAAATAAGTAATAGCGTCACTGACTAATTTAAGTTGACAACGTTTTTGATAGCAAGCAGTCCCGTCTGTGCAAGGGCTAGGTTAGGTTAATTTGACACTTTGTAAATTTTAGTTTTGGTATGAAATGCATACCTATTACATTCTTGGCATTTATGTCCATTTGTATCTGCGGTTACCGCGATAGATTTTCATGTCATAACCGACTTTTCTAACTAATTACAACCTTTGAATTTTGTCTAAAATGTACATGTTTGTAATGTAATTATGACCATTTAAAATACTAACTACTTATGCACCTTTATTTAAAGATCACAACTTCAAGTTTTCCTTATCAATTAATAATTTTTGGTAACAATGTATCTAACTATACATATCGGATATTAATTAAATCAATATTAAACACCACTATAATATGTGTGCCGACAGATAGGGGCCATTCCTGAGATGCGCGGTCATCGATCGCTCTGCGTATGTAGCTGTCTAAGTTGTTATTAAATATTTCTATATAGACACCACAAATATGATAATAATATACGAAATATATGCCGTATGTGGGTATGTGTGCCGACGGATAGGAACCATTCCTGAGATGCGCGGTCATCGGCCGCCCTGGGTATGTAGCTGTCATAATTGTTTCTAAATTCTACATCTGACACTACCAATTATATTTGACAATAATAAATTGGGTAAACAATTTAGTACTTATGTACAGTCGACTACAAAGAGATGTATCCACTTAGAGTAAGGTACTGCATTGTAATAAGGTGAAAAAGTGTATACATCTCTTTGTAGTCGACTGTACAATGTGGCTGCCGGATTAGGACTGTTAAAGGTGTGAAACAGATCGCTTCTTAGCGATAACGGAATACCTTTGCATATCTCTGCTAGACGTGCGGTTTTCATTTAATTTTTTTATTGAGACATTCGAAAAAAGTGTTTGTATTGTATAGAGTATTTGGGTCTAGACCGTAAAATATTTCTGATTATTTTCTTAATTTGGGAAGAGATTGGACGGTAACATTTTGTCCCCAGTATTTAATTTATAACATATGTAATTCATGGATACAAGCCTCTCTCATTCAATGTATTAGTATATAATTGAACCTAGGTATTACTTAAAACAGTGTTTTAACTAATAGCTAGGTTCAATTATATACTAATACATTGAATGAGAGAGGCTTTAAAAAAATAGCTACGCTTTACCAGCTACATACGTCCGCGCGTCCGGCTGAGTCACGCGAGGAATGCCGTCCGGCCACTCGCCGCTAGAGAGCACCACTGCCAAAAAGGTTACACTAGGACCCACTGAACATGTACAAGGGGGTGATGAATTACACTGATAGTTAATAGTACAATATTGCCAGTTACATTTGTCTAATTGTCTGACTGTATCTCCTAAAGCTAAAAAGGACGAAGTGCCAAAAAGTTACAATAGGATCCACTGTGTCAGGGGATATCGTATTAGATAATAGATACCTACACTAATTGTCAATAGTTAATACTTATTACTAGCTACGTACATCCTCGCGTATCACTGATAGGATAACTCAAAAGTACACTAAAATCAGAACGATAACTAAATGTCATTCATTGAGCGAAATGCACGATTGAATGATATCCTTCAGATATCAGAGTTGTTTGAATAGGCCTGTGAGTCACGCGTCACGCAAGGAATGCCGTCCGGCCGCTCGCCGCTAGAGCGACGAGTGCCAAAAAGGTCACGCTAGGACCCGCTGGCCGGGGTGGGAAAACAATAGATAGATGGTAAGCATATTACACGATTATAGAACCAGAGTTTATACAATGAAAAGCATCACACTTTAGGTGTCAAACACTGATCTAATAATCTAGATTAAGTTCACTTAACAACTCTGTAGTACTAACACAAATACTATCGTAAAAAATAGGTTACGAACTTTCTCATTCGCGTATTGTACATAAAATTGCGGTTGCGATGTTTGGCTTCGTTAAAAAGAAGGATCATCACGCATTGGTGGAACTACATATAATTAAAATTTTGAAAAAAATCCCGACCGCGACATAGTGGACCAATTTAATGCAACATAGCTAAGATAATACGTTCAGTAGTAGTGATTATTGTAGCTTAATTTCAAAACAAACTTCAATTTGACGAAATAATGCCCTTTTCTTTTATTGCGAATTGTTCGACGACGTCAAACTTTTTCAAGACTGTGTTATGATACTTAACCCACTTTTGCTAATTGTTTAAAAATATCTATGAGTCTTAAATAAACATGTTAAAGCACATAAATTGTTATTGTAAAATACTCTACCTATGCATATTTTTAACTTTATAAGTGTTAAGTAACATATATCAGTCATGGTCACTTATGTTATTAGGTATAAATAATAAAATAATAATAAATATTATAGGACATTCTTACACAGATTGACTGAGACCCACGGTAAGCTCAAGAAGGCTTGTGTTGTGGGTACTTAGGCAACGATATATATAATATATAAATACTTATATACATAGAAAACATCCATGACTCAGGAACAAATATCTGTGCTCATCACACAAATAAATGCCCTTACCGGGATTCGAACCCGGGACCGCGGCGTAGCAGGCAGGGTCACTACCGACTGCGCCAGACCGGTCGTCATGTAGGAATCAATACATTATTTATTAATCAAACCTTTTAATGATTTTTCTACTCCCGAACTGTTATTCGTCATTTACAGGATTGTGCGTATCGAAAAAACTGAAAACGCATTGTTTGGTTCTGTAATCATGGCAACGCATTGCATTAACGATACTGCGTGCGTGCGCGGGAAGGCTTTGGGCAGCTGAGCTGACAGTGCAAACCTTTGCAATACAGGAAACAGTGTGAATTTCGCGAGAATTATTTAAAAAAACTATTAAAAACTAAGTGCATGGTCGTTGTAAAAGTATTGTATGCAATGGTGTTTAACTGACTCCAAAATACTCGTGGAAAGTACGCCCCTCATATTTCTTGACCTCCTTTAAACGCCTGTTGAATAAAATACTATAAATTAACTATTAGAGTAATGATCATTTCTAGACACATATTTAAATTATCTGTGCTTTTTCAACAAAAAATCGTTACAAAAACCAAATAATCATCTTTAAAAAAAACAAACTACTTATCTAAAATATACAACAAAATATTTTTTACGCTAAGAAATAGACTAAGTCATTTAAATTATGAATAACTCATGACTTGTACAAGAACAAAACATAAAATATCTTTAACAAAATAATAAACTACCATTCAGTAAGTATTCAAAAATCAAACAATATTTTTATGCATACATTAACACGTCTTAATGTAATTAGTAATTATAAAAAAATAGTAGCTTATATTAGATTTTTATATAAACACGTACTTGTAAAAAATGTTTGCAAATTATAATAACGAATATGTATATTCATGACTTAAAATGTTCAATTTCGTACTGAATTAACCATTCATGTGCAAAAATATACTAATGGACTAAGTCATAACTTATTTAAACATAAATTAATATGAACAGTTATATTTTACAATATAGTGTCATGGTACTTACACCAAAAACGAACAATTTATGACCCGAATATAATTTAACAATAATGACTTATGTTTTATAACACGGGTCGTAGCATAAAACAACGAATAAAATATCATTTTGCAATAGTCATTCAAGTCTCATAGTGGGTAACTATGTCATTTTTTGCGTTTTGCAAGAATGAGTCAAGTGTAAAAAAATCGTTGAGTCAACCCTCATAACACATTATTGTAATTTAAATATGTCTTCTGCCAATTACTATAATAAGTTAAGGTTCTTGACATATTAATGCAAAACAGGCAACACACGATATAGGATTTGTGTTAACCTATTTTTTTACTTTTGGGATAGTAAAAATTTTCAAAATGAAAAGGTAATTTTTGCAAATAGAAGTTTAAAAATCCAGCTATAACATGGCATTAAAATCTCATTTTTTTAGTTTTTGTGGGTTGACACATTATTGCTTATCACCATCCAGTTGACAGACGCATAACGTCACGCAGCAGAAGTTTATTGAAATACCCGTACAAAAAAAATTGCGGACGCTAAACTCGGTAAATTACGGTTTGGTGCTACCGACCTACCCACGACTCACTATCGTAACTATTGAGACCAAGTCACAAATTTTGGAATAAAAGCTATGTTTTATCTACCACGATCCGATTTTATGCGGTTCATGAAAACATTGAAATGAATAAAATTATAAAACTTATGAGGAACGCAAGCATATTAATATTCAATACCCACGTAATATTCATTAACTCAACATGTTTCGATACTATTTATTGGTCCATCAGAGATTTTCTCAAGACTGGCAATTACTTAACACAGGTCGACAACAGACTCGAATTACAAAAGACAGTCTAGACGAGACGAGACGACGTAATTGCCTTTTTGACGACAAATAGAGGATAATAAAGGCATAATAAGGTTTCAACACAGTGAGTATAACTTTGAGTTGCCCTTAAAACTTAAAAGGACTAATTATTGCAAGGCTTTGAAAATTTATATTAATTAATTGTGAGAAGTCTGCTCTTTGGAATTAAACGAAAATAACTAGTAAAAGAAAATACCTAATGATATATTTTATTATTTTGGACACGCCATTAACTATTTACCTACTATTCGTATTGGCACATAAGCGAATATGATAATCGTAGTTACGTAAGTTACTCGAGTTTAGACGCGTAGTACTTAATGATTTCCAACTTAATAAGTAAGTACGTAATGTGTACGTACATCGTCGTCCAGTCTAGTACCCATAGACTATTAGCGTGTATAGTTCAACCCTATCTGTGTAAGTTTGACCATCATCCTCCTTGCATTATCCCGGCATTTGCCACTGGGGTCCGCTTTGACAGTCTGTTACTTATTTATCTGTCAACACCATTTATTTGTTTTTGCGAAGCGTCTCCGGTATAATAATGTGGGTACCACACAGGACGCAGGTCATTCATTAAAAACATGACTCAAATCTAGTCCGCCAGTGATTCTCGGTAAGATGAATGTAGGTACAACATTAGCAACAAGCCCGGGCTCCCGCGTCCAGCGGCGTCGGCGCTTCCGGCGGCCGTCCGGCTGTCCGGCTGGGTTATGGATAGTGGATAGCTACACTAGGTACAGTCAATGTTTCACTCTTCAAAGGCTGTAAAAAAATGTAACGCACTTATAGATCTGCTGCATCTGTCCAGCGTGGCTCAATTGATTAAATGCTGACCGATAACTATCTTAGATTTGTATTCTTGTAGATTTATTTTATTGTTTCGTAATAAAATAGTATTTTTTGTTTCTATGATATTGCATTACCTAAATATTTTGTGCCATACGCCTAAATAAAGATCCATTCATTATAATGGTGACCGCGCGAAACCGACTTTCGATTTAAACGAAGTTTATTTTCCTCTGATTAAGTAGGTAAGTAGGATGTATTATTAAAGACGCATCTGAGCAATATTCTTAATTGTGATTTAAATACATATAATCGGTAACGGTGCATTTATCTTTGTTACGCCAGATAAACTAATATTAAAACTATTCAAAGAATTTTCATTAATTATCACGAACTAGGCAATCAGTTATAAGATAAGATACATTATCTTAGGGCAGAATGAATGTGCGTTCAGAATTGATAATTAATACATATTTTATTTTTATTTGTGCCATTTTGTATTATAAAAGGAGAGTATTCATTTCTACTTAACTACCTAGTACTCACTTACTTAAAAAAAAGTATAAAAATGACCATGATACGCATACTTTAAAGGGTCACTCACATAATATATTATTAGAAACCTAGAGTAAAATCTTAAATGATCCGTTTCATAAATCTCCATTTTAGGAATTATCTATAATTATTTGAAGCATTTTTTCAGCTCACTATAGGTACCTGCTTAAGAAACCTAAGGCTAGTAAATGAGTAGCCATGTTTAAAAACACAAACTTTAAGGAAAATTCTCCGAATTACAAAATGCGTTTCTTAAAGCATACATGTGCGACCTTCGCTCCCCAAAACCGTTCCAGTTGAACGAATGACTCAGTGGCGTATTCATACGCCCTTCATTCATCGCTTGACATTTCCATGCGCAGACGACTCCACAACAGTTCAAGGTCAACGCATTCAATTAAATCGTTCACTTCATTCATTCATTCGGTTAGAAGGCTACGATGTCGTGGAATTAATTGTGATTTTAGCGTGAAGGTTGATAATTTAAATAATGAACCTAAATAACTAATCATTTGTACACGAAGTACAAATAGAACCGTAGATGTATATGTAGCTACATTAAAAGTTAAAACCACTTATTATTGAAATAATTAATGAAAATAAAACTTACAATTATAATGGCTTTTTCAGTACAGATGGTGTTTTTATACGCACTAGTGCGAGAAGTGGTTCATTATATGCCAGGTCGAAACTTCGGAGGGCTATCTGTACTGAAAAACGTCGTACGATGCACGTGCGAAAAGGAAATTCGTAACTCGTGTCGATTTAAAACACTCCCTTCGGTCGTGTTTTAATTTATCGCCACTCGTTTCGAACTTCCTTTTTTACGCACTTGTATCCTAATGTACTATTTCAGTATAGACGGTGTTTTTTTTACGCACTAGTGCGAGAAGTGGTTCATTTTTGTCAGGTCAAAACTTCAGAGGGCCATCTGTACTGAAAAGCGTCGTACGATACACGTGCGAAAAGGAAATTCGTTTCGAACGAACTTCCTTTTTTACGCACTTGTATCGTAATGTACTATTATGTATTCGTTTATATTACCTAATACATCCATCATAGTTTTATTTATACCCATCTCATCTCAATTTAAACGACATAAACGCGCTCACTTTAGCTTCAATTGGTTTCACAGTTAGACAGAAAAGTTCATGAAGATTGTATAGCCTTTTCTTACATACGGATTGATTGATTTACAATCTTTTTGCCAAGAGTGGAACTGAAACTTGAGTATTTCATGCCTGCCTAATGTTATACAGTGGAACTGAAACTTGACATTACAAAAGTTAAGAAAATATAGTGCTAATTTTTAGACGACATTCTAATGACTACATTGTTTATTCTTATACAAAAACGGCGTACCAGATTGTTAACTTTTATAATATTGTCCACAGAAGTGACGTTTTTACTAAATCTTTTTGACCCACAGGCATGATTGTATGTATGTATGTAACTATGTATAAACTTACCGGCATTGCTTAAAGCAACCAAGCTGAGGACAGTCAGGATCGCGGCCGCGCACGGCGCCATCATGCGGTCGCCTCTCATTCTGAAACAACCAAATTTACATTATAACAAACGAAAATATATAGGGTGTTATCAAATCAGTCACGGATATTTTAAGGGACGTTAATTAACATCAAAATATTTAACTTTGACTAGAAATTATAACAAAATTTTTGTATGATTTTTTTTGTTTTCATTTCCTTAACATTTTTTTAATTTATTTTCAAAATAACCATCATCTACAATGTAATTGCCTGTCAGGATGTTTAACACTGTATCTCGTGTCACGTTGACAGTGTCTAGAGAGATCTCATTTAATTATTTTATTAACAGGGTGTTTTAACATAGCACATGCGCATGTGACACTGTTTGAGTTGCAGGCGTCCATAGGTTACGGTGACCGCTTTACATTAGGCGGACCGTATACATGTTTGCCACCGACGTAGTATAAAAAAAACATTTGTTTCCTAGTTTCATACATAAATAGCCAGGAGCGAAGTACTATCAGCCGTAAAAATATCCGTGATTAATTTGGTAACATAGCACACTCAATAAAGCCTATCTCGCGGGAAATAATTCGTGTATAGGCGTATTTTGGCATAGTTGTAGGGAATGGTGTTCTAATCCACATACTCAAAGTACTGATGGGTAGGGGAGGAGCTAACGGGTGGAGGGGGGTGTAAAGGTCCCTTTTTTTAGTTTTTCGCGAATAATTCTTAAACTGTGGCACATAGCAAAAAATGTTCTGAAACACAAGTAATCTTCATAAAATTCTCTACAAAAAAGTCTTATACACTTTTTATCTGGGACCAATCGTTCATGAGATATGGAAGGGAAAAGATGGACAATAAAGGAATAAACTCATTTGTTTATGAACAATACGTTTATTCTTATAGAGACGCGGTAGCGTGTCAAGCCAGGTTCAAGTAACAAAAGTAGCAAGCAGCACCGTGTGTAATATTACACGAACCGTTTGAAGCCACATTTGACCCCCCTTTTAACTCAAAAACTATTTCACATAAACGTGTTATAATGCAACGTAAAAAGAAACCAACGCGCGTAGTAAAAGTATGAGCTATAAGCGCTCCTCAATAAGCCCGGTACTAGCAGCCCGCCTTAGTGCGTTTTCACATTATCCGATCCGATATCGGATGTCGGAAGGATTTCAAAGGCAAAAATCCAAGACGGCGCCTTAAATGTACGGGATATCGGTCCTACTTCCGATATCGGATCGGATAATGTGAAAACGCACTTATCCCGCGCGCGCGCAGCCCTAAAGATAAGCCACCGCGTGGCCGGCGCTCGCTCATCCCAGTCGTCCTCAAAACGTCGACGTAAGACCGCCCCACAAGGATGGGACGCGACCAGATACAGCCCTCACAGCGCCCAGCGCGGAAGGGGCTACTCACACCCCAGCAGGGGTGTTGAACGACATTACAGCAGCGCTCGCTCAGTTTGTCTCGCGCAGCGATCCGATCACATTGTAGCTTACTTGACGAGCAAAGCATCACAACCGCCCAGTATTGCTTTGATGGGATAAATTCATAAATAAAATTCCTAACTATCTTTCGTCTCTACTTCGATGGGAGCTCCGTTAGTGCATGCTCCCAAGCATACACCGCAGACACTGGAGCAGGCAATTCCTGCTTTTCGGCAGCCGCATCGCACCCCACACCCAGTCTTGCATCGGCAAAATATAGTTTTGAGAATGGAGTCAGGTGCCACTGGGTCGTTGGTTGTCACTGGCTTTAATATGCCATCGCCTTTTCTAGTTCATCCCCATTCAGTAGGTGGTAAATAAATTGTACGTTAAATACAAAATATTTGTTCGCCTGCTTGAATATTGAATGCACGTGCTAAACTTACCTCTATTTTAGGAAAATTTTACTTATTGAATCCGAAAAAAAAGGCGTACAAATAGTTTTGTATTTAATGTACAATTTATTTACCACCTACTGAATGGGGATGAACTAGAAGAGGCGATGGGATATTAAAGCCAGTGACAACCAACGACCCGACGAACCGACTCCATTCTCAAAACTATATTTTGCCGATGCAAGACTGGGTGTGGGGTGCGATGCGGCTGCCAAAAAGCAGGAATTGCCTGCTCCAGTGTCTGTGGTGTATGCTCGGGAGCATGCACTAACGGAGCTCCCATCGAAGTAGAGACGGAAGATAGTTAGGAATTTTATTTATGAATTTATCCCATCAAAGCAATACTGGGCGGTTGTGATGCTTTGCTCGTCAAGTAAGCTACAATGTGATCGGATCGCTGCGCGAGACAAACTGAGCGAGCGCTGCTGTAATGTCGTTCAACACCCCTGCTGGGGTGTGAGTAGCCCCTTCCGCGCTGGGCGCTGTGAGGGCTGTATCTGGTCGCGCCCTATCCTTGTGGGGCGGTCTTACGTCGACGTTTTGAGGACGACTGGGATGAGCGAGCGCCGGCCGCGCGGTGGCTTATAAAGGGCTGCGCGCGCGCGGGATAAGTGCGTTTTCACATTATCCGATCCGATATCGGAAGTAGGACCGATATCCCGTACATTTAAGGCGCCGTCTTGGATTTTTGCCTTTGAAATCCTTCCGACATCCGATATCGGATCGGATAATGTGAAAACGCACTAAGGCGGGCTGCTAGTACCGGGCTTATTGAGGAGCGCTTATAGCTCATACTTTTACTACACGCGTTGGTTTCTTTTTACGTTGCATTATAACACGTTTAATGTGAAATAGTTTTTGAGTTAGAAGGGGGTCAAATGTGGCTCCAAGCGGTTCGTGTAATATTACACACGGTGCTGCTTGCTACTTTTGTTACTTGAACCTGGCTTGACACGCTACCGCGTCTCTATAAGAATAAACGTATTGTTCATAAAAAAATGAGTTTATTCCTTTATTGTCCATCTTTTCCCTTCCATATCTCATGAACGATTGGTCCCAGATAAAAAGTGTATAAGACTTTTTTGTAGAGAATTTTACGAAGATTACTTGTGTTTCAGAACATTTTTTGCTATGTGCCACAGTTTAAGAGTTATTCGCGAAAAACTAAAAAAAGGGACCTTTACACCCCCTCCACCCGTTAGCTCCTCCCCTACCCATCAGTACTTTGAGTATGTGGATTAGAACACCATTCCCTACAACTATGCCAAAATTCGCTAACATCTTATATACAAACATAAAAATCAGTAATTATCATTCTGAAAGGTAGGTTTAATATCAAACACAATTTTCTTTTTCAAACTTCTCAAATGCAAGAGCGGTTTCGCACTGCGTCGGATCCGAATCCATGAAAATAAGATCCGTCATACCCGTAGAACTATTATTTGCATAGTACTTTACAGTTTACGCACTACAAGTGGGGCCTGTAACAAAGGCGAAAAATTGAACTGTATGCTATTCTCCTTATACTGATCAACATTTGTTCAGTGACTTTTAAAAATTATGAAGTTTTTAAATTTTTAATTTTTCATACAAAATAAATATTAGCTTCAATGTACGCCATTATTGTTGTCATTGACGTTGTCTGTCACACTTTAGACTTAACAAAATTCGCAATACATTACCTCTTAGAAAAAACTTTCAAGGGTGATAAAAATCAAAATACAAGTTATTTTTAAAAGTCGCCGAACATATGTTGATCAGTATAAGGAGAATAGCCTAGAGTTCAATTCTTCGCCTTTGTTACAGGCCCCACTCTGTATATCCGACCTGCGTGATCCGATTTCTGTCCGTCACTCTTCGGATGTAGTGTATAAAAGTACCAAAAATTAATAGTTCTACCGGTTCTACGACTATGACATGTCATATCTTATTTTCACGGATTGCTGGGATAGAATTTGAATTAGACGTAGTGAGAAGCGAAACCACTCTAAAAAGACACAATGTGTAATCTAGAAGTAATTACAATAGCTACAGTGTTTACTTTGTGACAGCGGGCTATTATTCTTTTACTGAGACAATCAACTGTTTATATCATATGTTATTGTGTATCGTTCCAAATACGTTCAACCGTACTATCAGTTGTTGATGTTAAAGCGACTATTGCTTTAGTCAGCCACTATTGATGTAATTATCTGTCGTTAACAGAACTGCCAACTGGGTATGTATTCAAACGTACAAAGGCTTTACGATAATATCGTTTTCGTAGCTATCTATATCTATGGCTCTTCCGTATTGGCGCGACAGAGCCAGACTACATTTCTACGGCGTTTCGGTGGCGTTTCGCGTCGCATCGTCAACGATTGTCATTCGGCTAGGCCGGATGCTCCTGCAAATCATCCACTGGGAGAGTAATTCGTCATTCAGCTAAATTAATCACAAATCAATCATGACACAACGTCGTGACACATTATTGACATTCGAGACATTCCTGGGATTTGGGGTTTACCCAGCTGCCTCTCGTTTAAATATTTAAATGCTCGGAGCAATGTTTACAAATACTAGTCATTTATTTACACGGTGATTCATTATTTTTGTTGAATGACGACATAATCGAACTTTTAAAATGAGATCTATCAAATTAAAATTTATTGATCTAGAGTCACTCACTCAATGTGGTCGAATTTCGCGCGATATATTTTGATCTTCGACCAAAGGCCTACTGATAATTTCGAAAAAGCGAAAAGAAAACGCGACCTCATTTTCTTCTACTCTATAATAAACAAAAACATTACCTACTGATAGGCAGATAACGATTTTTTTAACCGGTATCGGTATATAGGCCTACAAACCTACTGCAACATAGGCCCAGCGGCAATAATGATGTCTAGCGAAATTCTAATAATATACTTTTTATTTAACTTATTTCAGATCCTCTCTTTAGAGATATACAAGTGAAGATTTGTTAACATGGCGCTTTGATTTTAGTAAATATAAGTAAACTGAAAGAGGTTTTAACAGGAATGGTATATATGTACTCTTAACATTTATAGTGATTAGTAATTCAACGCGAAGTTTAATGTTAAAACAGCGATTAAATTATACTGTGTAAATACTGTGTACAAGTATTGAGAATAAGTAAAGTGACGTCAAGTGTCAACTGTTGCCAAGGCACTTCGAGCGCACTGCAGCAAATGTAGCAAACGGCAATAAAAGCTAACTTTGATGTATCGAATACAGAATACGTCTCTGATTCTCATAGAAATATATACCATGCGATAGATCGGCACAAAAAAATATTGAACATGCGAATTGCATTCGTTAGCATAAAGGCAGGTGCGCGCAGTCACTGACCCGACTCCGGCGCAGCCAGGTCCGTCATCACCAACTTCCAGTTCAATTTCAACCTTCATCCGTTCATAATTGTAAGGGAACCAGGGACCAGGTTATGCTGGATTTGTGGTTAGTGTTGGCAAGTGATTGGACGCTCAGCGTCCTGATAACGGGACGCGCAAAGAGAGTAAATACTTCGGAGCTAGGTCGGCCAACTCATTAGAGCTTTCAGAATTACATACGAACCACATTTTTTTCACGTAAGTAATTCTTTTCAGTAGGTGCTTGGGTTCGCCTTTTAAACCTCTATTCCTGTAAAATATTTATTTCACAACATGATTACAGTATAAATTACATTTAAGTCAATTTATAAGAATCTATATTGTGATCGTCAAAAAATTATAGAAAATAGTACCAATATAATTAAAATAAGTTAAATTTACATAATATGAAAGGATTGTATTGTATTTATTGTCTACATGTACAGTACAGTGATGCATCAAGATACATGGTGTTGGGTATCACCATCACCAAAAAAACCGGCTAAGAGCGTGTCGGGCCACGCTCAGTGTAGGGTTCCGTAGTTTTCCGTATTTTTCTCAAAAACTACTGAACCTCTCAAGTTCAAAATAATTTTCCTAGAAAGTATTTATAAAGTTCTACTTTTGTGATTTTTTTTATAGTTTTTAAACATATGGTTCAAAAGTTAGAGGGGGGGGACGCACTTTTTTTTCCTTTAGGAGCGATTATTTCGAAAACTATTAATATTTTTAAAAAACGATCTTAGTAAACCATTATTCATTTTTTAATACCTATCCAACGATATATCACACATTGGGGTTGGAATGAAAAAAAATATCAGCCCCCACTTTACATGTAGGGGGGGTGCCCTAATTAAACATTTTTCCACTTTTTATTTTTGCACTTTGTTGGCGTAATTGATATACATATTGGTACCAAATTTCAGCTTTCTAGTGCTAACGGTTACTGAGATTATCCGCGGACGGACGGACGGACGGACGGACGGACAGACATGGCGAAACTATAAGGGTTCCTAGTTGACTACGGAACCCTAAAAAGGATAATTATATAGGTAAATTGTAACTTTCTGTAGGCTTCTTTGGCTTTTTGTAGTCACGAACCACTTTAGCTAACAGAACAATTCTACGGGCCTGAGTCAAAAGATATTTTAGGATTGAACACTGCCGTCAATTTCAGTAACTGCGTACCACCGAAACATGCTATGTAGCATGTAGCTTTCTTTAAGAAGCCCTGTATTATTTATTGACTGCTTTAAAAAGTAATGACATTCAAATAGTTAAATATACCTCTATACAGATTTATTTAAGTTTACAAATAAATTGGTACCGACGACCCGTTTCCGTCTGTCAGTTAGAAAGTCCAATCAATCAATTGAGGTAATTGACAATGGACACCCACTTCGCTTTCAGATTGAGATGGACACTATCTACGACCCCGATACGTCGCGCTGATGAAAATAAATGCGAACTCGTTACTAACGTCTTGGACAAATAAGAATAAAGCATCCAACATCCTTAGCACCAGGCTGAGTTACTTGCTGGCTTAATATATTTGTTGCAAACGATTAAACTCGATTTTAAATTACTCCTCATTTATCAAACTACAAACTCAACCGTGGATGAGCTCAAGATCCAAAACCACTGCGGTGTTAGACTACCGTTACTACCTATTCTACCTGGTGCATGATAATGCGGAAGAGAGATTCAGTGTTTCCAGGTAAGGAGGTGGCATTAGAACTTTAATTTGAATCGTCGTCTATTTAATAGGTACATGGGCATTTTCAGAATTTGGGTCTCCCCAATTAGCAAAAGTTGTTAACAAAAATGAACTCGTTGTCAGTTTTGTGACGATAATTCAAGCATAAAATCTGTCTAAAAATTTACTTTTTTCAAATTCTGAATGTTTCTAATGACATTTCATGCTTACTTGTCGTCACAAACACAAAACTGATAATGGAGTTAATTTTTTGTTAACAACTTTCGCTAATTGGAAGGTTCCAAATTCTGAAAATGCCCGTATATTAGGGTATGTGTCCTCCTCATACATAGAGGTCACATTACATTGGTCCGTTCGTTAGACTTGCGCTTGAGCATCGATGGTAATAAATACATTGCGAAGTGTCAGAAGTTGGGCTAATTTGATGTCATTCCGTTCGGCCATTTTCCAATCGCGACGGTCTCAATAGGATAATCTGGTCTGTGGGATCCGTGTGAAAGTTTATCATACACAGGAGAGCTACAGGGTTAGGTATAGCCAGGGTATAGGCAGAAAGAATCAAAAATAACTGCTATGAGGAAAACATCTTATAAACGACGACGAAGCAAGGCCACAGCAGGCCTAGCACATGATGGCCGCGGGAGTATGTCGCCGCGAGATAGACTACCTGTCCTTATGTCATTAATACAATTAGACAAAGACGTGTCATCTATCTCGCGGCGACATACTCCCGCGGCCATCATGTGCTAGGCCTACAGAAAGCCTACCGCCACTTAGCCAAGTCGACGACGGTCCAAAAAGACCTGTAACAACAAAATATGAACCCAGATATCGCCCAGAATGGAGAAAACGGACAAGAAGAGTCGACTCCAGATGATGGGAAATGGCGCAGGCAGATGATGATGATGAGGATATGAGGAAAACATCTTACAGAAAGAGGACCAATGTGTAAGAAATTAGCGTACTCCCATGTCAACGCACGTACCCTTCTAGTGTTACGGGTGTCTAGTTACTATAAGGCTTGGCTCTTACATACACAAATCATAAGGGTTGGATTCCCAAAATGTTTAATTTAGAGCCGTAGCCAAAATATTAAAGGTGTAATAGTAATTTCAATAATTCGATTTACATCACTAACATTATTAAAATGTTGGTCTGGATAAATGTATGAATCCATTATTGCATCATATAATGGATGGCTTCATATAATGAATATCAACTAATTTCCAATAATAATAATGGGATATAACAATTGAGAGCTGCAGCGCGATAAGCTCCGATTAATTACCGTGACTCATCAAAATGCATAAATGCGTGAATTCACTATAATGCGGTCATTATAGTGATTTCACCCGATGATTTACCCGGTGTTAATGAGTGTCATCCAAATGCAGACATAGAACGGGTGTGTAGATACAGTTGAACTAGTGCTTTGATTTAACTCTTAATTAATTTACTTTCATGATGATATCCTGTTATCCCTCATCAGGGACATAGGGCTCTCAGAAGGGTTTTCCATTCTTCGCGGTCCAGCGCGACCTCCTCCAGCTCCGCCCAGCCGAGGCCAACTGATGCCGCCTCTTTGTCCACTGTGCTTCTCCATTATTTGACGACAGGTCTAGAGCAGTTGGTAGTGAGTGACCCTGCCTGCTAAACTGCGGTCCCAGGTTCGAATCCCGGTAAGGGCATTTAAGTATTTGTGTAACGAACACAGATATTTGTTCCTGAGTATGTATTTCTCTATATAAGTATGTATATCGTCGCCTAGCACCCATAACACAAGCTTTGCTTAGTTTGGGGCTAGGATGATTTGTGTAAGGTGTCCCCCAATATTTAGTTATTTATTAATTTACTTTACTACAAACATTAATTCTACCTAATTAGGACAAATAATTGTCCCTGTCCCCGTATTTAGTGTTTTGCGATTATTTTTTCAGCGTTCAAAGCAGGCAGGCGATCGTTTTTCTGTGCAGAATTATGCACATTGTTTTAGAAAACGATCCTCTTACATCAGTCAATTTGCAGAAAGCTTCGTGTTTGCCTACGCGACAACGGTATACCATGTATTAGTAAAACACTCTATTGCACAAAACAATTTAAATTATTTAAAGCACCACAGAGAAATCTATAAGGAATGTTCCTTTTAAAACTAATTAAAAATATTGTTCTCTTAAAAGGACATTAGGACTTAGGAGGATGAAACACAGCTAAACAGATCGCAAACGCCGTGGTCAACGGCCAGCGTGGACGGGGCGGGTGCGCGGGCGCCGGCGCCGCGAGGAATGCGCCCAATCAGCTTTTTTACTTTCCGCAATCACTACGTTACGGCGTTTTTGCTCAGCTGGGATGGTGTTTACTAAGCTCTCAGACCAGCTTGAGGGGGACCACAATGAGCCCATACTGTTAGTGTACTGTATTAGAGGATTTTATTTAAGGTTATTTAATCCCAGACAGCCAAGATTTTGGAATGCTCCGGTAACTTTTATTTGATTTGATTTCGATAATTATTATTTTGATTATTGTGATTAGTTGATTGCAGATCAAAGGTTCAAGGTATTGATTTTTTAGTAGGTATGTTTAGGCGAAGGCGTGAAAGGATCTTGTGGAGGCCTTATGGGGTGCCTTAGGACATTAACAACGACAACAACAAGTTTAGGCAATTGATATACACGGTGAAATAAAAAGGACCGTTCAAACTTTGCATAGTGACTTTTGGAGTCATAATAGGTACTCATAATGAACAACTTTTATTATGGGACCAATGCTGAAATCTCAAAAAAATTTTGCTGTTTCATACATTTCAACTGACATGATGCCGCTCATTTCTATGGAACCGTCAGTTTTTTTTCGCGATTTCAACATTGGTCCCAATACTCCCAATCTCTATCCAAAATTACTATGCAAAGTTTGAACGGTCCTTACTTCACTCTGTTAATCATGTGTAAGCTGAATAATGGACTTCTGGAATTCTGAAGATCAATTTAAACCAGACACAAGCAAAGTAGTTATAATGTGATTTGTAAATATCTTCTGAGATTGACTCACTGTATCGCCTGATTCATCGCTGAAGCACGTTTGACGGCATGTGTGATAGTATAACTATACTTTTATTTTTTTATTTTTTAGAGATAATTATGGCCCCCTTTTAGTGATGGATTAAAAATTTCACCAACCTCATATGGGTGCTGTAGAAGTTGACTATGGGATATGGGTTCGATTGTGGTGCAATATTACAATTTCGTTTTCTTTCAACCCCTTAATTATAATAAGAGTGACACTTAAACTTTAGCTATTTTTAGCCTTAAAAAAAATTAAATTTTAAATTATTTATTCAATAAAAAATAAACAGTTTTTTTTATATTACACTTTCCGCCAAACTAGAACAGCGCAGTTTGAGAATACAGGTGTGACTTTACTTTATGTATATTTGTAATTGTGGCTTAATGTGATATAAAAAATGGAAGGGCGTATAGAGGCGTAGTGCTAAAAGATATAGCTGAGTGCAAACTGTGCAAAGTATCCGACGTCAAAGATATGGCGAGGAAACAAATGACACGTAAAGCTGACCCCACCACCATGTGGGATTCATAGCACAGAGAGAGAGGTAAGAAACCTCTTATAACAGATCATAGCTTAGAAGAGAGAGAGAGAGAGATAAGATAGTCGTAATAGCAGAGGAATCCTTTCTACCTCGCTGACCGCAAGTATTGAAGAAGTCTCATCAGTTCCGGTGTTATACAATGAAATTACGGGCAAATCGGGGTCGAGGCTGCGCCTGCGCCTAGGCCGCCGGTAAACACAGGTGGTGAGGCGACCAACTTGCGGTTGACAGTTTTTGCCAATGGCGACCTTTATGTCTGTTTGGTTTGTTTTATTTTATTTACTTAGTCTGTGGAGACGCGCAATAGTCCATAATTATTACGGAGGTTCTTTAGATTTAGTTTGATCTTGCTCAAGGTAGGTATACTTAGTGCGAAACCCGAAGAATATCAACTACAGTGGTTGTTAGGCATAATACTGCCTTTCTAAGGAAGATATGTCTACTAAACTTGGATGTAATTTATCGGAACACAGAAGATATTTGGATAAATACATTGTATGTATTTAAAAAATGTTAATAACGTTAATTTCTCGGAAAACGACAAGTCAGTAAGTTAATCTTAAACTTGTGATATTATTGATTTGAATTTATAAAGGTAAGGTACAGCGGGGCAAATCTCGACTGGGGGAAAAATTTGTAACTGGTTTTGTCCAGTCCGGTGGAGATTTGTCCCGCTGTACCTTACATAAAAAATGTTTGCACGTGTATGTAAAAGTAAATCTTTGGAATGCAATAGTTAAAAATTGCAAATCATAGGCAACGTGACAAAAAAATCAAAATACCACATTCCATATTCCATGTTGAGTAAAGTCAAACAGTCATCGGGTTTTATTGAAGCTCGTGTAGAACGAGGCCACCCGAGACGGGCTCAGCCGGAGTAGGTTACGCTAATGAAAGCACATGCACGTACAACTGGGGCAGCGAAAGTGCTCCGAAAAACCGCTACAGCGTACACTTATTGCCTAAAATATGCCTAAAGTATGATGACTAAGTGTACTAGTTCTTTATAAAATAAGTATATTTCTTACAGTTGCAGTTACTTATTGCATTTAATTAATATTCAGAAAAATAACCCACAGATTCTTTGGAATATTCATCTACGCATTTATCAGTTAATCGCTGAAATCTTATTCAGAGTCGTTAAGATTAAAATCGCAAGCTTTTATTCATTAGTGGAACGCTGATATCGGCAAGAAAAAAATGCAACGATTGGCCTTTACATCATTTTTCATAGGGATGCAAATTTCTGATTTACGGATCTATTACTGCTAATCGATTTTTCAATCGTTCAATTAATCGATTTGTTAACAATGGTCATTGCGACATTTGCGACGCGTCAACGCCGTACGTATTAGGTAAATGCAAATTACACAAAGTGCCATGATAACTCGATTGCATAATCGAGTAGGTACCTACAATAGTAAGATTTATCAGAGCAGCAGAAGCGCTCAATAACTTTCTGAAGAGGTACACTAAGGGACAATCCAGATGGACAACAACCCTTTAATGGGAACTGTACTTTGACTATACGCAAACTTCAGTTCCCATACAATTTCAAGTTATGTTGCAATCAATCTGTGAGCTTTAATTTAACGCCTTATCAGGCGTGTAACGATAACTGCGAGTCCCTTGTCTGGTCTGATAATATACAATTATACACATATAAGGTAATGGCGCCTATTAACGTGGTACTTAAGGCAGATTTCAAAAGATACCAAAAAATTAAGGGTATCAAAGCTCATTAACGACCACAAATATTTTTTTATGGAAGAGTATTTATTGAACTATTAGTTTTGAAGAGTTTTAGGATCATTTTAGTTTATTATATGTCATAAAATGATTATTGAAGCCAACATACCTAAATTTTCTATTACCGTGGTAATGAACAGGTTGCAGTTCTATTAACGCGAATTGAGATTTCATTACCGAGGGTATGAATGACAGTGTTTTTCTGCCATCGGTAAATAGAAACCCATCTCAAAATTCGGAGCTTAATACCGACGGTTGAATATACAAATTATGACAAATACATATACCTATACTATCCTCCTTTATGAATACCCACAGAAGACTCAGTTTCACCTAAGAAATCTGTACTTACGGTACACTAAATGTCATATTTTGATACAAGACTAATATGTCGCTCGGTAATAGATACTTCTATAGGAACCCATTACCGACCCAAACAAATATTGCATGGATCGGTAATAGATTCTTATATATTCTATTACCGAGGGTTATCTGATCGTACCATCGGTAATAGGCATAAATTGGAGTATTATAAAATCTAATTCCGACCCATAAAAACAAAGTCATACAGATGTATTTTCATTACAAATCAAAATAAAATATTGCAACCTTATATTAAAACCAAGTTTACATAACTGGTAAGTAAGCATCAGACTTTATGTCAATGTTTAAAAAAATTGACAAATTAACGGTTTTCATAGAAACTACGAAATCAGTCATGAAGTTTTTGCTAAAAATTAAGGTTTTGTTGAATAATTCTCATACCGCGTAAATAGTTCTTTGATAGCGTGAATAGATCAAGATTGAAACAACTGTAAGACATTATATAACTGATCACATATACTTAAAATAAAGCAAAAAGAACTAATATCACTACTTTAACTATTACCGTGGTATACCACAGTAATAGAATCTACTCACGAAATGGCGCCTTTCACCGCTGTCTTTTAATTTCCACTTTAAACACATTTCCAGGCTAAACAATACGTAAAAAGTACTCAGAAGTCACGTAGAAAACTATAAACAATAATTTGAAATGCATAACTTTCACCTGTTTGCCATAATTATTACGTAAACTACTAAATGAGATTGGAGTTCACTTAGGTTTAGCGTCACACGTCAGTATGACACAACCTCTTCTCGCGGCCCCGTGGCAAAAACTGTCAAATAGCGAGCGTCTTCTTTCATTCACACTCTCTAGCGCCTATATGTGCGTTAGTCAACTAAACAGGCTACCTTTGTGTGAGTAACTTTATTTATTGATAGCCGCCGTTACCTTAATAACGACGACAGGTTGTCAACAAAGCGAGGTTGACAATAGCTGTATTGAGACTTGACACAGAAGTCGAATGTGTGTCATGAAACTATGTATTCAGCTTCAGTGATACTATTGATAGTTATCACTAGTATCACTGAAGTACTATTGATAGTTATCTTAAAAGCTAAATCCATGGAATAAAAATGATGATGATCACTCCATATACCTAGCAAGAAAAAGTAAACTCATTAAAAAAGGTTATATACCCCTATAACCTGAAAGTTTTAGTAATTTTCGGTCATTGACTTCTTAGAGCAATCTTCGAACAAAGGTGCGGTCAGCGACCTCCAGGTCTCGCGCAAGTAGGCCATTGGCGAATGTTTCCGGCAGTCTTGCAGATTACAGGATGTAGCCGAGGGGTCGCCGCGACGGATAGGCTAGGCTCGGAGAATATTCTGCGTGACAAACACACAGACATCATCATCATCCTCCTTGCGTTATCCCGGCATTTGCCACGGCTCATGGAAGCCTGGGGTCCGTTTTGACAACTAATCCCAAGATTGGCGTAGGCACTAGTTTTACGAAAGCGACTGCCATCTGACCTTCCAACCCGAAGGGTAACTATTAAGCCTTATTGGAATTAGTCCGGTTTCGTCACGATGTTTTCCGTCACCGAAAAGCGACTGGCAAATATCAAATGACATTTCGCACATATATTCCGAAAAACTCATTGGTACGAGCCGGGTTCGAACCCGCGACCTCCGGATCGAAAGTCGCACGCTCTTACCACTAGGCTACCAGCGCTTATCAGCAAAAACACAAACAATGCTTTTATTATCTTGTAGCCAAGTTCTTTGAGGTGAAAATATGTAATTACATTTGGGGTTCAACTTAGTAATCCTGAAAAAGTCGCAAAGAATCGCAGTAAAACGGTGTTCACTATGGCGTCGTAGTCAGCCTTTTTTCTTGTTACTCATCACCATCTCTCCGGCATGTGACTGCGGAGCCTCTGTCCTGACAATACGACACATAATTCATGACTGCCCAAAGAGGAAATACACTGGCCACTCCCTGGACTTGCTCGGCCCTGATGTGAACGCAGCCCGTTGGGTGAAGAAGCTAGATATAAAATTGTAGTCTTATATAAAAAATAAATATAAAATAAATTATTATGGGACATTTTACACAGATTGACTGAGTCCCACGGTAAGCTCAAGAAGGCTTGTGTTGTGTAGGTTGCAGGTACTCAGACAACGATATATATAATATACAAATACTTATATACATAGAAAACATCCAAATATCTGTGCTCATCACACAAATAACTGCCCACCGGGATTCGAACCCGGAACCACCACGTAGCAGGCAGGGTCACCACGCGCTAGGCCAGACCGGTCGTCAGAAGTCGTCAGTAAGCGACCAGTTTATAGCCATAAATAAACCACCATCACTATCATATCGACGTAGGAAAGAATTTGCAATATTGTGTTATATATATCGTTAGTATCGGCTTTTTTTCGGCGTCGTTTGGTGCGGGTTAGGTTAGGAGACGATCTGAGGACTTTAATGTCGCTTAAGTTATCCTAGAAATAGTAGGCAATTTTAAAAAATATCCCTTCATGCGACACAAAATTTGTCTTAAATTTAAACGATTTCACTTAAGTACACACTAATTATTCACGTACGCGCTTTAAGTGTTTTTAAAAAATGCCCATATTGATAGTAAGTGTTTATGCATATGCATAGCACATATCTTGCATGGTTAGGCGCTTAATTGGTTATTCCAGTATGAAAGACTGTCGGTTAATGGAATATAACAAAGTTTACCACCATGTATACCACGAACTTTAAGCGACTATCGTAAATTTAACTTGTGCGTGTTTAAGCTCCATATTTTTGTTTTTATTCCATTTTTTATAAACTAGTTATTGCATTTTTCAAAACAAAAGTAAGTACTATACATGTATATACATATATACGGAAAGCTACATAATATGTGTATACATACTATACATAGTTATTACTGAGGAAGAAAATTCAAAATTGACTACGCATCTATACCCGTTCTACATTTTAAATCTATTTCCCCATTAATAAGTTCTAATAATATGTATCAAAAATAAGAAACAATGAAAATAATTACAATTATTTTTTTAGTACATAGGGAAAGTTTTTTGCTAAGGTTGTTTTTTTAAATGGTTATTCCAGTTATATATACGACTACACAAGGCGGTTCAATCGTAAACTTTACATAATCGAGACGTCGCTTAAGGGGTTCTTCTTTTCCTACGTCGATATTGAATGTACAGTTATACCTACACCTCTAAAATGACCTAAGGATTATAAAAAACTGAATTAGGTAGTGTCACTTTTGGGGTTTGCCTATGATGAATTGTTCAGAAAATGTTTTAACTTTTTTCTGTAAATCTAGTTAAACATGTTTGTCGAAGAGCTCTTTTAAAGTGATTAAACTGAAACAAGATGCGGATACAACCATTTGTTACAAGAGACAAGGAACAATAGACAGTTTGCTTGACACTCACCAGTAACCCTACACGACGATACACAAAACATGTGCGATCGCTCTGCCAGTTTCATAAATCGGTGACTCACTAGAAAATTATATCGAGTTGACTACATCCATGATTTGAGTTCCTAAGAAGCGCTTTGCATGCTTAAGAACTCAAATCGATTTGACTCGAAATGCCGTGAAGCAAAACAACTCACTGTTAGTAGATAGATTCCTGGAAATGTGACAGGATGAGTAGGACCCATTATGTAATCAAATTGATTTCTAAGTAATTCGTGAAAATTATGCTTTTGATTTTACCTTTACCTTATTTTACCTTAAGCTTTACTCAGAAATTCACGCTGCTTTGATGTGCAAACATTCCTAGTACTGATAGATAACCTAACCACAAAATTAAAATTTTGGATAAACGGACCGCGACATAGTGGACCGGTTTTCATGCAACATGTCTAAGAACACTCCCGAATAATTCAGCTTTCAAACAAAAATCGGTTCATCCGTTCGGAAGCTACGATGCCACAGACAGACACACACACATACAAACAGACAGATACGTCAAACTTATAACACCCCGTCGGGGGTTAAAAATACCTATTTACTTAAAGTGTGTCAAATTAATTGAGGTAATACGAGTAGTGTCATAATACCTACTCGTGACGCGCAGCTTTCCGCGAACACCTCCCTTAAATAATTGAAATGACAGGTCAACTTGTCAAAAAGAAATCCATTTACTTTTTTGCCAATCACGTGAGCATTGAAAGTAGTGTCACCAAATTTTTTGCGTCCTCAAACTCGTAAATATCCGCCATGGGCATATAATCAAATAATAAGTATCAGTAATTTGTCTCCGCCTGTCCCCGCGCTCGTCAATCATAATCGTTCGCAAAAAGTTTGCAAATAACATTTTGACGGTATTATTCCAGCGGTTTAATCGATGAGCTTGGTTGAGTGATTGTGTTTGTTTATCGTAGAGAGTTGCAAATGGATTTGTTTTCTATGAGTCATCTGAGCAACACTAGAGAAATAATGTGTTGTGTCTATTTGAGACATTGTAATTTTCCCACAAAAAACCTTTTCTGTCAAAGTTTTTGACATGCATCATTCCTAAAAGACCCATTGCGTAAACTATTTATTTTCTAAAGTGTTAATTAAGTCATTTTAAAAAGGTTAACATTTAGTCTCCCTAACTGCATTCCGATGTTTTCTAGTTAACATTCTTCTTAAATTAAAAAAATACCGCCTTTATTTAAGAGAGAAAATGTATGTAGTGTTGACAATTATAGGTGGACAGAAATTATATGTGCGTTCATTTTGCTTGAAAAAGCATGCAAATCCTTATCTTTTAATAAAACCTCATAGGTATACTTATAAGCAGCCATGAGCCAACCGTTTAGTATGTAATAGATCTCAGTCTGGGTCCCTCGGGAGCAGTTTCCATTAGTGGCTACCATGATTGATGTCCACTATACTCGCTTGTGATTTATGTCACCATCTCACGAGGTTCTATAACTAGTAACTCGTTTGTATGTATGTAGCTTTCATATTGCTTCTCTCCCTTTATGAATTGCAGATGGCGAGCGGACGAAAAGTTCTTAATGCTTTTTGTAATATTTGGCAAATTATATTAAGAGATATACCATTCTTCTTCTTCTAGGTTAGGGGCTTTGTAAGGCTTCAGGGCGCCTTATGTATCACTGCGACCATTTCTGATCTATTGTGAGATATACCATTACCTACTCTCCTCGTATGCTTCTACTTCCAATTATAAAACACTTTTCTTCCGGACTTTAAACAGGTAACAAAAGCATATACATATAGGAACAAGTAACAGGGACGCGCGGATACACTGAAAGTGGTATTTAGTAAACTGAAAACATTGCTAAGTTCCGTAGAGGAGCCGGGGTAGCTAGAGTAGTGCTACTGCTACCTCAAAAAAGGCACAAGGGTTATCGACTTGCGGAAAATGCCCAATAATAATAACTGTATAACCTAACCACAAAATTAAAATTTTGAAAAAACCCCCGACCGCGACATAGTGGACCGATTTTCATAAAACATGGCAAAGAACACTCCCGAATAACTCAGCTTACAAACAAAAAAAAAACTAAATCGAAATCGGTTCATCCGTTCGGGAGCTACGATGCCACAGACAGACAGACAAACAGACAGACAGACACATCAAACTTAGAACACCCACTCGTTTTTGCGTCGGGGGTTAAAAACTAAGATATTTTAAACAAAAAAGAGTGTTTTGTTTGTATAACCGTTTGTACACCTCTTCGCAAGTGCTCCATTTATCATTCAAGTTACTACAAACCTAAGTAGGTAGGTAACTAAGGAGGTACAGCCCCATCAATGTATGTTCTCGTGTACGTGAAATTCTACTTAGTGTTTCAGGTCTTGTAGGCATTCATCATTTCCTATGATTCATGTGTTATTTGTCTAGTGACGATGTTCCTTTATGAATATGTCTTGTTTGAGCAGATTCAATATTTATTCTGTGCTATTGCTAGCTGAGTTTACTCTTCTCATGAAAATAGTTATTACGTTTAGTATTTAAGTTAAAGTTCTAGCATACCCCAGGCAATGTCAGGATAAGTACTGGGCTAAAAACCAAACAAGTTCTTTTGCGATAATATATTAGCATCATGCTCGCGGCTCCTGTCGTCACTACTTTAAAAAAATCTCGTATCTCACGAAGTCACGATGTTCCTCAAAGTTGAAACGCAGTAAGTCTATATGCGTTCCATACATACTTTACTAAAATTTTCTTTTCATTGACAGACGAAGATGCAAGTTTTTTTTAAAGTAGTGACGCTGTGTCGTTTTGTCCTACATTAACGTCCAGTTGCTTCCAACATACTTAAATAAATGCATTTATTTATGTAATTTTACTAACAACAATGTAATTGACATGGATAGCCATGAGAAAGTAGAATGTTTGCTATATACATAGTTGGTTAGAGTAAACCTTGAAGTTTATTAAATCAGAACAAATGTTGTTGTAAAAGTCGCTGAACAAATATTAATTCCATGGTTCGTTTCGTTTGTCGTTGTCTGTTATATTATGTAGTTACAGAGAAAATATGCTTACTAACTATTTTAACAAGATAATATATGCTTCCATCTAGGAGTTAGGAACCAAGGTCTAACTCAACTCGTATACTAAAGCCGGGACTTGACTGTTTTGTGAATACGTCGGGCACACAGTGCAACTCAATATTAGCATGACGCGACGGCGCGGCGGCGGATGAAATATTCACTTTGAACATGTTACCATACCTATACTGTGTTAATAGGTTATGGCACGTATTTAACCGGGCGACTAAATAACCATAGAAATGGGTATCAAAAATAATAGTTTGGCGAATAAAATGGGGCCTCAAAATATTTCAATATGAGGTAGCATTTTAATGTCATTACGGCTACGGTTTATTCAGACGCGAGTACCAACTATCTTGTCAAAACACAATCTTTAAAAACGTCCGGCTTGAAAATTTATTTTTACCTATCTTACTCCTGGTATTTTGGAATAGCAAATGTGTGCCAGATTGCTAAAACACACGTCGATAGTATATATTTCAGACAAAACTGCATTTATACCCAGAAAAAGCGTCACAACGAGAACGCAATGCTCCCGGTTCGCAATGACAGCCGTCAAAGCCCCTATCACAACAAATAAAATAATTGATAAATAAATAGTGTTTATAGCGAGTATACAAAGCTGTAAATCTCATTTTTGTAGTGTATCTGCTCAAGCAATCGCAATCTATATAAGTTGGAAGTGGAAGTGGAGGAATCGACAGAAGTGACCTTTCTGCCTAAAAGAACCCCTGCAACTGCACTGCAGCACACAGCGGGGGCCCAGGCCCGCTGCCGCTGCGCCTAGGCCCACGGCAGGGAATCAAGCCTTAATTTTTATTCTTTATACTTTTAGTTAATTATATATTTAAGTGCTGTTTAGTTTTATATTTAGTTTAGTTTTAAGCATTTTATATATATTATTTTTTAAGACCAGTTATTTGCTGATGCCTCTTTCTAACTCTGCTCCACCTGCTGCGTCGTCAGAAAGCTATGTTCGTTGCCCAGAATGCACAAAACCCAACTACTTTAAAGGCTCTAGGGGCCTCAACATTCACATTACTAAAAAACATCAAAAAAACAGCCACAGCCAGCCTGCACCTACGTCGTCACAGCCTAACGTCGCCGCCACGCCACAGGTAAATGTACCTTTTTGGAAGACTTTAAGTGACGCAAAAACCACGCGGCCAGTTCTAAAACGCGTACCTCGTGGTGCACGCGTGACTGTGGCTAAATTCCTCTCTGAGACAATCAAACAAATTATTTCGAACAATTCCGTCCACAGTTGGGAGAACCTTTTGATGTTTACGTTCAAAGTCCTCCATATTAAACCTGATAAGAGTAAAGAATCTAAATCACTCACAAAAATTATAAAACAAAATTGCTGCAGTGACAATACAAATAATCACCCTGCGGATAGTTTTAAGCGCCCTAGCGGAAATTTGTTTAAAAAAGTGGAAAGCAAAATCTCTGACGGAGACATCAAAGGAGCTGCCCGTCTTTTGTTTTCTGACGATGCAGTGGCACCGGCCAATTCAGACACTCTCGCAGCTCTTCTCGCTAAACATCCACCTTCAGACCCGAACCTGGATCTCCCGGATCCCCCTCAACCTGATGATCCCACTCTAATTGCATCCACTGAGGATGTTCTTGGAGCCATTCTTTCTTTTCCCAATGGTTCAGCAGGAGGCCTTGACGGTTTATCTCCACAACACCTCAAGGACCTTTTGTACTGTGGCTGCGGTGACACCAAGGAAAATCTCTTGAGGGACTTGACGGCTCTTGTAAACATCATGCTTGCTGGTCAAGTCCCTCTAGAGATCACAAACATCTTATATGGTGCAAACCTATGCGCCTTAACTAAAAAAGGTGGCGGCATCCGGCCCATAGCGGTTGGCTCCACTTTGCGCCGCCTTGCAGCAAAAATAGCTTGTCGCTCTATACTTAAAGACCTAGCTCCCGAACTTCAGCCTGTGCAGCTCGGTTTCGGGTCCAAGAGCGGCTGCGAAGCTGCTGTCCATGCCGTACGGACCTATATAGAGCGCCAAGCAGGAGAGGTTCTTCTGAAGGTGGATATCTCCAACGCTTTTAATTCAGTAGACAGGGGCGCCTTGTTGACACAAATTAAAGATAAAATTCCTTCTACCTACAACTTTCTCTGGCAGTGCTACAGTTCCCCTTCTAAATTGTTTTACCAAACTGACCCTTTGTTTTCTTCCGTAGGTTGTCAACAAGGCGACCCTCTCGGTCCAGCAATATTCAGTCTCGCCATTCATCCCATACTTAAAAATCTAAATTCTAAATTGAACATATGGTACCTAGATGATGGCACCCTCGGAGGTGAAGCGATTTCAGTTCTAGATGATTTAGTGAAATTAAAAACTGATCTACAACTTATTGGCTTATCCCTTAACTTTTTAAAATGTGAACTCTTTGTTACAGAGACCTGCTCTAACAAAGAGCACATAATACAACAGTTCGAACAAGTAGCTCCAGGAATCAAAATTATTAATAAAGAAACGCTTCAACTCCTTGGTTGTCCCATCATGGACCAATCGTTTAATCGTTTCATAGACACGAAAATCGAAATTTTTAAAGCATCATCACATCGTCTGGCTAATATTAACATACATTCGGCATATTGCATCATAAAACACTGTTTATTTGTACCCAAATTCACATACATCCTTCGCGGCTCACATTTCTGGAAGCATCCTTCTCTGATCTCAAATTTGGACAATTTAGTTTTGGAAACTCTCACCACCATCTTCAATATTTCCTTTGGCGAAAGATCATGGACCCAGGCTAGCCTACCCATCAGGTTAGGCGGCTTGGGCGTCCGTAAAATTTCTAGTGTGGCGCTGCCTGCGTTCTTGGCTTCGGTACACGGTGCTCAAAACCTCATCGGGAAAATTTTAGCCCCTTCCATTGGGGTCCTAGAGGCTGCACACTGTACCGAGGCCAAGAATGTTTGGCAGCTAACATGCCCAAACACAGACCTGCCTGTCAACCCATGTTCGCAAAAGCAGTGGGACGGGCCTCTCTGCCGTCTAACAAGGGACCACCTCCTAGAGACGGCTCTTGATTCGGCAGATCGGGCTCGCCTCCTCGCTACCGCGGAATGGGAGTCAGGTCTGTGGCTACATACACTCCCATCCACCACAATAGGAACATTGCTGGACAACACCACATTCCGGTTAGCCACCTGTCTCAGAATAGGGGCGTCAACAAATGTGCCCCATCGCTGCCAGTGCGGAGCTACAGTGGACAGTCTTGGCCACCACGGCCTCTCATGCAGCCGAAGTGCCGGGAGAATTCCTCGCCACGCCATCCTCAACGACGTCATCCGGAGGGCCTTTGCTAGCGCAAAAGTGCCGGCCGTCCTCGAACCCAACGGCCTGGCCAGGGTTGATGGCAAGCGGCCTGATGGAATGACGCTGGTGCCTTGGAGTATGGGTCGGCCGCTCGTCTGGGATGCTACATGTGTAGACACCCTAGCTCCGTCCCATATTCCAAGCACTAAAGTTGGTGCTGGTGCGGCTGCATCCTCGGCTGAAGACCTCAAACGTCGCAAGTATGCCAACCTCGGCAGTAGCTACATATTTGCGGCGTTTGGGGTTGAAACCTTGGGGCCATGGGGGCCTAGTGCGCGTCGCCTCTATGAGGAGCTGTCCAAGCGCCTCATAGACGCATCTGGTGACCAGAGGGCTGGCCAGTATTTCGCTCAGCGGATAAGTCTAGCTATCCAGCGGGGCAATGCGGCCAGCCTTCTGGGCACCTTACCCACTGGCGACGATTTGAGCCAAATTTTTTATTTGTAGTTAAGTAGTATAAGTTTTTATTTGTAAGATTTTTAGTATAAGTGTTTAGTTGTAAGTTTTTACTATGTTGTTGTTTTGATGATAATTAATAAACTATTTATTTGGCAACTGAATTATTATATTGGAAACAATTTAAGAGATACAGTTTAATAGGAAAACGGCTGTCTATTAATATAAAATATACAGTTCTTTTAAAATATGAATATAGCAAATTAACATAAAAAATACATTTAAAATTTATACATCGGCACTCATCAGTCTCATCACCTGAGCTGTCATTTTAATAAAAAAAACCGGCCAAGAGCGTGTCGGGCCACGCTCAGTGTAGGGTTCCGTAGTTTTCCGTATTTTTCTCAAAAACTACTTAACCTATCAAGTTCAAAATAATTTTCCTAGAAAGTCTTTATAAAGTTCTACTTTTGTGATTTTTTTCATATTTTTTAAACATATGGTTCAAAAGTTAGAGGGGGGGGGACGCACTTTTTTTTCCTTTAGGAGCGATTATTTCCGAAAATATTAATATTATCAAAAAACGATCTTAGTAAACCCTTATTCATTTTTAAATACCTATCCAACAATATATCACACGTTGGGGTTGGAATGAAAAAAAATATCAGCCCCCACTTTACATGTAGGGGGGGTACCATAATAAAACATTTTTTTCCATTTTTTATTTTTGCACTTTGTTGGCGTGATTGATATACATATTGGTACCAAATTTCAGCTTTCTAGTGCTTACGGCTACTGAGATTATCCGCGGACGGACGGACGGACGGACGGACGGACGGACGGACGGACGGACAGACAGACATGGCGAAACTATAAGGGTTCCTAGTTGACTACGGAACCCTAAAAACCGGCCAAGAGCGTGTCGGGCCACGCTCAGTGTAGGGTTCCGTAGTTTTCCATATTTTTCTCAAAAACTACTGAACCTATCAAGTTCAAAACAATTTTCCTAGAAAGTCTTTATAAAGTTCTACATTTGTAATTGTTTTCATATTTTTTAAACATATGGTTCAAAAGTTAGAGGGGGGGGACGCACTTTTTTTTCCTTTAGGAGCGATTATTTCCGAAAATATTAATATTATCAAAAAAATGGTCTTAGCAAACCCATATTCATTTTTAAATACCTATCCAACAATATATCACACGTTGGGGTTGGAACGAAAAAAAACATCAGCCCCCACTTTACATGTAGGGGGGGTAACCTAATAAAACATTTTTTTCCATTTTTTATTTTTGCACTTTGTCGGCGTAATTGATATACATATTGATACCAAATTTCAGCTTTCTAGTGCTAACGGTTACTGAGATAATCCGCGGACGGACGGACGGACGGACGGACGGACGGACGGACGGACGGACGGACGGACGGACGGACGGACGGACGGACGGACGGACGGACGGACGGACGGACGGACGGACGGACGGACGGACGGACAGACAGACATGGCGAAACTATAAGGGTTCCTAGTTGACTACGGAACCCTAAAAAGGATTCTTATAAAATATAACGGTCGACAAAATATTATACTTATGGGTAAGAAATTAGGTGTTTGGGGATGCTGGCAACTTCGTCTATACAATTAATTTTTCCCCTCACTAGCTCGGAAACACGTGTTTTGTCCTTTAATACCAGCGGGTAAAAACGCATTTTATCCACTAGTGGGTAAAGTAATTTAACCTTGAATAAAGTCAAATTAACTGTTTTAAAATTGATAAAAGTAGGTGAATCTAGTAATAAAGATGATTTTACCACCTGTGGAACTACTGGAATCAGTGATAATAGTTATTTGTTATACAAGGGGGCAAAGTTGTATTTTAACGCCGAGTGTGGAATTGAAAAACGAGCAAGTGAAAGGATTCTATAGTTGAACCACGAGCGAAGCGAGTGGTTCAAGAATATAATCCTGAACTTGCGAGTTTTTTAACACACGAGAAGTAAAATACATTTGCACCCGAGTGTAACACAAAACTTTTTCCCTCACTATAGCGAGGAAACTACAACGCAAAAAATGCGTTTATCACTGCTTCCAGTAGTTCCACAGCTGGTAAACCATCTTTATTACTAGATTCACCTACTTTTATCAATTTTAAAGTAGTTAATTTGACTTTATTCAAGGTCAAATTACTTTACCCACTAGTGGATAAAATGCGTTTTTACCCGCTGGTATTAAAGGACAAAACACGTGTTTCCGAGCTAGTGAGGGGAAAACGCATTTTTTGCGTTGTAGTTTCCTCGCTATAGTGAGGGGAAAAGTTTTGTGTTACACTCGGGTGCAAATGTATTTAACTTCTCGTGTGTTAAAAAACTCGCAAGTTCAGGATTCTATTCTCGAACCACTCGCTTCGCTCGTGGTTCAACTATAGAATCCTTTCACTTGCTCGTTTTTCAATTCCACACTCGGCGTTAAAATACAACTTTGCCCCCTTGTATAACAAATAACTATAACTTTTCATGACGTTTACTCTATCGAATCTAACGCTGGCCTTACGCAGTCTTAACTTCACTCTGAAAGATTAATTTTTTTGGCAGGAAAACCTTACTCAGAATTATGCTTTAGCATAAATCGTTCTGCAGATTTTATAATATCGAATCTTATGCTGACATAATGTTCATGAGCAAAATAATAATAAAATAAGCAAAATGACCTCAGCGTGTTGCTGGTGACTTCCAGCGCTGATCTTCCGATGAGACCATCGTTTCCATAAAGTAACGATTTTATATGTGTTTTAAAAAAACCTACTTCCCAATAACTTTTTTAGTTGCTTCCGCAATTTAAATACTACTTTAAACGATGAGCTAAGTATAGTATGAATTTTTTGAAACGAACGTTTCTAAACAAAGGTATTGTTCCTTTTGTGTTGAGCGGGAGCTTCTGTATTTGCACGCGCTAAGACAACAAGAAGCAACTGTATCCTGATAATTGTAAGGTTCAAATCTGTACAGCAGCAAATTTGAGATAGATTATTTTGGAAATGCTAAGCGATAGACCACACCGCTATAGGTGCGAAAATACAGCGCTTCTAATACTTTGATACTTGATGGTGTAAGTATAGTACATATAGTTATAATAATCATCGGTAATATGTCAGTCTGTATAATAAAAATAACACGTTTAAACAGCGAAACTGCCAGATTAAAAGGTTGATAAGCACCTGGCACCTTAAGGTGTCATCGCAAAATGATAATAAACACTGATAAGGTTTTTCAATCTGACCGCCATTGTTATGTTTTGTTATAAATACGGTTTACGGTTTGTTTAGTTATTTATGTTATTTTATATATCAAGACTTGTACCTAATATTTGAGATATGATGAAGTTGGAGGGTTGAATGGAGGTTAAGTAAAACCGGTCATTATGGATGATGTGTGTTGTATTGTCAATAATCAATACAGAAGAGAGACAAGTAAAACTAAACATACTTTATATAGTAAATTATTGCTTACATGCTATTTTATTCACATACGTGCGTCACATGTATGTTGCAGACAGTAACGTTAAGTTACTGTTAAAGTGTTAATTAGGGATATACTACATCTCCCCGTAAAGTTACTCTTCACCCCCACAAAGGAAGAAAAAAAAATGTGACATACGTATATGAATTTACATTTTTTTTTTACTTATTTATTTTAAAAGAACATAAACTTATTCTTATTTCAAATACATCTTAGTGTTATTCTTATGAGTTATATATATCTGATCATTTTTTGAAATCTTAACATTAGGTGACATATCTTCTATAACCTCATAAGGTCCATTATAAATAGAATCTAATTTATTGCCTACTTGATTTTTCAAAAGTACTAAGTCTCCTGGTTTATATTGAACAGAATTCATTTTCTTATCATATATTAATTTTCTACTAAATTTACTAGACATCAAATTATTTCTAGCTTCTGATTGAGCTCTTTGTAACCTATACTTAAATTCTTTAGGATAACTATCATAATTATAGAGTGGGTCGACAGAAGAAATTAAATTATTGGGCATGATTGTACCCCTAATTTCAAAAAGGGCGCTCTTTACTTGGAAGCAATGAAACCAACATTAACATTCACAAATAAAGCCAAAATTTATTAAAAATAAAGTTCAACACTTATATACAAACACGGTAAGAATTTCGTTAGCTAGTTTACGGCCGGTACAGCGACATCTAGCGAGACATTGGGTAAACTGTTTACTATGAGCTTACGAACGGACGCGAACATGCCGCCCACCAAGAACAACAGTTCTTAACATAAGTTAACAGTACAATAAACTTAAATATAATAACGTTGTGACGTACATGAGTATTGCGTTCTATATATACATTTGAATGCATGTACACAACAAAACAAATTTAATTAGTTAATGGCAAAACACAAATTCTTGATGTGGGTCTTTTTATGAGATTATTTTTACATCTTAAGGTAACAACTCGCGTTACCTTGTCCAAACCTGGATGTGTTTCAACCACTTGACCGAGGAGCCATCTGGTAGGTGGCAAATCAGGCTCTTTTACCAGAACTACATCGCCTATCTTGGGTTCCGGAGTTTGTTGAGTCCACTTATGTCTTTGGAGGAACTGATTTAAGTATTCCTGGGACCAGCGCCGCCAGAAATCCTGCATCATACGCTGACATAATTGCCATCTACGTAGTGGCGAAATTGGCACTTGATCATAACACTGATCCGGTGCTGCAACCAGTGATTCTCCCACTAAAAAATGACCCGGTGTCAATGGAAGAGATTCTCCATTGTCATCAATGCGCCACAGCGGCCTTGAATTCATGCACGCCTCGATTTGAGATAGAACAGTACTTATCTCTTCGAATGTAAGTGTGGCATTCCCAATCACACGTTTCAGATGAAATTTACAGGACTTTATCCCTGCTTCCCAAAGACCCCCAAAGTTCGGAGCGTAAGGAGGTATAAAATGCCATTGGGTTCCGTTGGATGCCATCCAGTCAGCCAGCTCGGGAATCAAGCTTGACTTTTCCGCATTGAAGAGATATTGAAGTTCTTTCGCCGCACCCACGAAATTAGACCCATTATCACTGTAGAGGTCACTACAATAACCTCGCCTCGCGACAAACCTTTTAAAGGCAGCTAGAAACCCTGCAGTTGATAGTTCACTCACTGCTTCTATATGAACGGCTTTGGTAGCCATGCATACAAAAAGGCAAATATACCCTTTGTATGACTTGTTGCCTCTACCCTTGGAGACACGTATATTGATGGGCCCAGCATAATCTACCCCGCTGCGTAGAAATGGCCTTGTTACATTAACCCTGGGTGAGGGTAACTGCCCCATCAATTGGTTCCGAATGTTGGCTGCGTTACGAACACAAGGAATACATTTCCTTACGTGGGTTTTAACCAAGTTCTTAAGACCTGGTATACAGAACTTAGCCCTAATATAATTAACCATCAGAGGCGCTCCTCCATGTAAAGTTTTAACATGCGCATCTTGAAGAATAAGCGGTGTCAACCACGCTGACTTCGGTAACAACATTGGGTGCTTTTGATCGTATGTCATGTCTGCACTCTGGAGCCGCCCACCAACACGGATTATTTCCAAATCGTCGAGAAAGGGAGTGAATGAGGTAAGTGGACTTTTCTTCTTTAGCCTACCTTTCTTAATTTCTTCGATTTCTTCCGCGTATGCTTGTTGCTGATTCTTTTTCACCATGATTGCTAAAGCTTCCTCTATTTCACTCTTCAACAGGTAAGTATGACTTTTTCTTTTATTTTTCAGGAATCTTCGGCAGTATGCAACAACTCTCAACAACTTAGTGAGTGAAGAACACTTCGACCATAAAGGATCTTCACTGTCTGACGAGGTTATCACAGTTTCAAGGTGAGTATGTACTTTCCTTTCCTCTAGCTGAGTACTTACTGACTTTGAAGTCTTGTAATTGATCACGTCTTGTTTTAGCCAAGCCGGTCCGTTTAGCCAAAGTTCAAAGTTTCCTAACTCAGATGCAGAAATCCCTCTTGATGCACAATCGGCTGGATTTTGCTCTGATCTCACGTGCGACCACTGACTCCGAGAAGTAGCTGTTAAGATCTCCGAGCATCTATTTCCTATAAAAGTCTTCCATCTGCTTGGATGACTGCTTAACCATGCCAGTACTACTTCAGAGTCTGTCCACGCGTGTATATTTGTTTTGTCTACTTCTAACACGTCAGAAACTTCAACCAACAGCTTTGCTAGTAAGACTGCTCCGCATAATTCCAACCGAGGAATCGAAATTTGTTTGATTGGTGAGACCTTTGTTTTGCATGATACCAAACTGACGTGTATCAACCCTTCTGCGTCAATAACACGTAAATACACCACAGCGGCATATGCAGCGTTTGACGCGTCACTGAAACCATGCAGTTCAACTAAAGCTGAGTCAGCACTGTGATTTGTCCAACGTGGAAGTCTAAATTTGGTAAGTTGTGATAAGCTTTCCCTATAGCTTAACCATTCTTCCAGCAATGGGGAAGGCAGCTCTTGATCCCATTCGATACCCGCCAACCACAGCTTCTGAATGAACATTTTCGCTGTCACTATGCTAGGAGCTATCCACCCTAGAGGATCATATAGCTTCGCGATGTCCGATGTAACTTTTCTTTTAGTTACAGGTGCTGTTGGAGAAGGTAACTGGACCGTATAAGCAAATTGATCCCGACTTCGATCCCAGGTAAGTCCTAAGATTTTATTTACTTCTTCTTGCTTTATCTCTATCTTCTTATGCTCTTCTTTCCTTGCTATACTTTCTTGGATTTCTTCTAGCATAGCTTTGCTATTGCTTGACCATTTTTGAAGCTCAAAGCCTCCTTTGCTCAATATTGTTTTCATTTGGTGATAGATCTCTATTGCCTCTTGCTCGGACTCGCAACCTGACATCAGGTCGTCCATATAAAATCCTTGCGTATTCTACTAGCTGCAAGCGGGAAGTCTGCACCCTCATCTAAGGCTACTTGAATCAATGTTTTGACAGCTAAGTATGGAGCTGATGAGACCCCAAACGTAACTCGATTTAACTTGTACTCTTTTACAGATTCCTTATTGTTTTCTCTCCACAAGATGCGTTGGTACTTAGTGTCCCTGTTGTCCACTAATACTTGCCTGTACATCTTGACGATGTCGGCAATGAAAACAATTGGATGCATCCGCCAACGCATGATTAAGTGCCTCAACTCTGGCTGCAATGTAGGGCCAACCATAAGGTCGTTGTTTAAGGACACCCCGTTTGTGCCCTTGCATGAAGCATCGAAGACAATGCGCACCTTAGTAGTTTCCCGTTCGTCCCGTACAACAGCATGGTAAGGTAAGTATAACCCCTTTTCTTTAGATTCTTGTTCTGTCAAAGGTTCCATGTGATTTAAGTCCCTATATTCATGGAACACCTTTGTGTATTCTGTTTCCAGACGCTCGTCGTTTTGAAGCCGCCTTTCCAGAGAGTGAAACCTACGCAACGCAATCTCTCTGGACCCACCATCTACACAAGTTGGTTGCTGATCCCTGAACGGTAATCTAACAACGTATCTGCCCGCCTCATCTCGTGTAGTCGTCGCTTCATATATTTCCTCACATCTTTGTTCTTCAGGTGTCAAGATTCGTTGTTTGTTGCTAGGTTCTGACTCAAGTTCCCAAAAAGACCTCAGCAACTGATCCACCTGTGTGTGCAAGCTCACTAGCTTGCATGAGACGTTCGCCTGTAAACCTGTTTCTCCACATAAAATCCACCCCAATGACGTCTTTTGTGCCACTGTAGTCTCTTGGGGAGATTTGAATAAACCTGGTTGGATGATCCGTGCATAGACCTTTGCTCCTAACAGCATGTCTATTTTATTTGGCGTGTGATATTCAGGGTCTGCTAGCTCAACGGTTTGTAACTCAGGCCAGGATGTAATGGACACCTTTGTTGAGGGTTGATTAGATGTAACCTTGTCGACTACAAATGCCGTAACCTCGATGGCACTGTTGGTGTCAGATCGTGATGAAATCTTTATTTGAACGATAGACTTCAAAACTGTAATCAGCTGCCCTCGTAATCCTGTCACTGAAACCTTAGCTGGGGTTTGCTTTAACCCAAGCAACTGAACAGTAGCTGACGATACAAATGAAACTTCGGAACCCGGATCTATCAGGGCCCTTATTAGATGACTCTCCTCCTTCTCCCACGCTCTGGCTCTTACAACCGCGGTAGCCAATAACCCGTGCTGTGATACTTCATTCACGAAGTGATTTGAAACGCTGGTCCCCGGTGTAGGTTCTATCGTTGACACATTCTGTGTATGAACTTGTGCCACAGTTTGACCAGACGCTGTCTCTTTTCCCTCATTGGCTTGTGAATCCCCTTTTTGATGTAAAAGCGAGTGATGTCTCCTGTTACAGATTTGACAATTTGTTGTAACTTTGCAGTGCCTGGCGGAGTGATTCTGGCCTAAACAGTTGAAACACATACCACTTGTTTGAACAAAATTACGCTTGACCTCGACATCCAAAGCATTAAAATCTTTACAATGTATTATTCTATGTTCACCTTTACAATAACTACAAGATACATTGCTAGCGACGTGCATGGTACTAACTCTTTGCCCCTGATTACCCTTGACCTGACTAAAATTCCCCTTATAGTTATTATTAACAAACTTAGGTTTATGGGCGAATCCCGGTTTAGGTTCCAAAAATTCTAAAGAATGATACCTCGTTTGCAAAAAGTCTTTAAATTGGTCCAGTGACGGTAACTGTTCAGATAGAGACACAAATTCGCTCACCTTACATTCCCAAATCTTCCTACTTTCTGGATCCAATTTATGACTAACAATGTAAATTATAATGATATCCCAAGTACTTGTGTTTATTTTGAGACTAGATAAAGCATTTAATGTTTCTGTAGTACAGTCTAACAATTGTTTGATGTCAGTGGCAGACTCAGTCAGAAGAGTTTTTTGTGCAAAAAATCTTTTTAAAATACAATTTGCTAAATATTGTTTATTATTATAGCGACTCTCTAACTGGGTCCAACACTGCACATAGCTCTCACTAGAAATAGGTATATGCCTAAGAAGCTGCTCCGCCTCGCCTGCCAAATGCGCCTTCAGATAGTGAAGCTTCTGAATATCGTCTATATCCTTGTTTTTGTGGATGAGAGAAATAAACAAATCCCGGAATCCCGTCCATTCCTCGTACTTTCCCGAAAATGTTGGTATAGTGATCTTTGGAAGCTTCACGTGACTTGATTTTGATGTGGATGTATTTGGCAACATGGGACTAGCATTGCTGGGTATTGCCTTTAGCTTGCTCAAAACGTTCTTCAGTTCGCATTTATAATCCATGTATAACTCGTTGGTCGCCTCATACACGTCGTTCTTCATATATGCAGTGTTTTTCAATAACTCTTGCTCTGGTAACATCATGATCTGCATATGCATACGCGAAAACTGTTCCCATAGTGTTTCCAAGCTTTCCAGTCTAGTTTCGACGTATGCGACGGTAATCCGCTCCTTCGGAGACTTTTTATAATTGCTATACGCCTTAGTAATATGAACGTTTTGATCCGTTTGAAAGTTGATACTTGTATCCAACTTACTCATCTTGAAAAATTACAAGTCCCAGCAAAATCTGTTCAAAATTTTCTAAGTCCCAATCCTCTCGTAAATCTGCTAAGTCCTTATAGGTATAGAATCTTCAAAAAAATCGCAAGTGTTTTTTTCCTCAAAATTTTCTAAGTGTTTCGTCGTTTTAACTTCGCTATAAAATCGGGCATAGGTTCCCCGTCGGATCACTTTTTCTTAAATTATTCTAAGTGTTTAACACTTTGAAATTGTCTTCTGTCCATGAATTTTTCTAAGTCCAAATTTGACACTTGACAGTTGTATTGTTTTGACAGGTGACAGTTCCAATTAGTGACACTTTGCACAGATAAACACATAAATGTACTCACAGTTTTTAATCTTCTTACACTTCACTAGTACTCTGAACCTCAGTTTGAATCTTCCCGCCAAGTTGATCACCGTGACGTCACCCAAGGTCACGGCGCTGCTGACTCCGTCGACTGCTCCAATCCGCTGCCGCCCTCGGAGACTGCACCCTCGACAACAATCCGTTGCCACTTGGTACAGGAAAGCACTACTAAAACTTAAGGCCCACAGTACATCCCGGTTCGAAGGACCAATGATTGTACCCCTAATTTCAAAAAGGGCGCTCTTTACTTGGAAGCAATGAAACCAACATTAACATTCACAAATAAAGCCAAAATTTATTAAAAATAAAGTTCAACACTTATATACAAACACGGTAAGAATTTCGTTAGCTAGTTTACGGCCGGTACAGCGACATCTAGCGAGACATTGGGTAAACTGTTTACTATGAGCTTACGAACGGACGCGAACAGGGCAAACGGCAGTGTTTGCCGAAAACTAATTCGAATGGCGTATATTGTGTCTCGGTATGCACGGTGGTGTTATATGAGAAACACCAATAACTTAACCAAGTGCTCCAATCGGTGCGGTTGTTACTACATTGAATCCTAAGATACGCACCTAGATTTTTGTGTGTGTTTTCAAGCGCTCCTATGGTTTCGTGGTGATAAGCAGTCGAGTGTAGCTTATTGACACCTAATAATTTACAAATATCGCTAAATACACTAGACATAAATTCGGTACCTTGATCCGTTATAATGTCGCTTGGAATGCCATATCTTAAAACGAAATTATTTACAAAAGCTTTACTTACAGATTCAGTGTCTTTTCTTTCTAACGGGTATGCTTCTACGAACTTAGTCAGTTCACACTGGATTGTTAATACGTACTTATAGTTATAATTATCTATTTCTAAAGGTCCAAGTATATCTAAAGAAATTCTTTCAAAAGATGAGCTTGGTGTCGAGGTGATCACCATTGGTTCCTTAATGTACTTATTAGTGTGCTTGTTGTATTGACAATGTGCACATTTCTTAACGTACTCGTATACATCGTGGCTCATTCTTGGCCAGAAGTAGTGTTGCTTTATATTATTAAGCATTCTATTAACCCCCGCGTGTCCACTGGTGGGTAATAGATGAAAATCGTTTAAAATAACTCGTATTTCGTCTTTATCGTATACTTTTGTAACACCTCTTGTTACTAAGATCCTAGGAATATCACATTTATAGCTAGCTAAAAATTCATTTACTTTATGTGCATTTCGATAATTCTTTATAATTATAACTTCACTTATGTTTTGCTCCTTGCAAAATTGTTCTAATTCCCTCGCTAACACGCCTACGGTAGATAACGATCGGGATGTAAGATACATGTACGATTTGCTTGGTACGTACCAAAAATTTCCTTTACTACTCATTATTCCATTTCGACATGTCTTATAGTTAGAGTTTAGTATTAATTCAATATAATTTTTTGGTGCTTTGATGATTTCCACCACTCTAGGTTGATCAAGCCTATCGTGTGCGGGATCATCTGTCACTAAGCTACCTTGATCACACGTTTGTTGTTGTTCTTGCTGCGCGCGTAACTTCCGTGATTGAGCTCTCGTTATGACTGATACAACGTTTGTCCTAATATTTTTTAAATCATCACTATTCATCGGTAAACGACTCAATGCGTCTGCAGCTGCATTGTTTCGTCCCGGAATGTATTCAATGTCAAAATTTAATTCCTCCAAATATAATCTATATTTGGTTAATCTGCTCGAAGGATCAGTCATTCCGAAAAGATAAATTAAAGGTTTATGGTCTGTGACAATTTTAAACTTTTTCCCATAGAGATATGGTCTAAAATGTCTTGTCGCCCAAACTATAGCTAGCAATTCCAAATCTATTATTGGGTATCGCGTTTCAGCTGGCTTAAGGTTTCGACTTGCATACGCGACTACTTTGCCATTAGAATTAGACAAAACTGCTCCTAAGCCTATCTTTGAAGCATCTGTATGTAAGGTAAACACATTATTTTCAGAAAAATCAGGGTAATCTAGAACTTGTGGACCTGTAAGTATTTCTTTCAATTTTATAAAGGCTGTTTCACACTCTGGGGTCCAGTTGAAAACTGCATTTTTCTTAGAAAGTTGATTTAATGGATAAGCGATGTTCGCGAAATTTTGAATAAACCGTCTGTAATAATTGGCAAATGCTACGAATCTTTTTACCTCATCTGTATTCGTTGGTCTTGGATATTTATTTAATGCTTCTACTTTTGCTGGATCGGGTTCTACTCCATTTGAAGTAATTTTATGGCCTAAATACATTATGTCTTTTCGCAAAAATTCACACTTTAATGGATTTAACTTAAGATTTGCGCTTCTCAATCGTTCTAACACTCGAATAAGGTTATGGTTGTGTGACGTCATGGAGTTTCCTATGACAATGCAATCGTCTAAATATATGAAACATTGTTTGTAATTTAATCCGGACATGGCTATAGTCATAAGTCTAGAGAAAACACTAGGGCTTGTTCGCAGTCCCATGGGACATCGCTTCATTTGATACATCTTATCGGTCGTGAACGCTGTATACTTTCTAGATTCTTTGTCTAAAGCTAGTTGGTAATAACCTTGAGAAAGATCAAGTTTTGAAAAATATATACTACCTGCAAGGGAATCTAATATTTCGGTTATATTGGGTAGTGGGAACTTATCATCCTGTATCTTATTGTTAAGCTGCCTATAATCAACAACTAACCTCCACTTCTTTTCTCCTAACTTATCACATTTTTTTGGAACTAGCAAAACTGGGCTGGACCACTCAGAGGTGGTCTCCTCTATTATATCGTTATCTAGCATATTTTTAATCTGAGTTTGAAGTTCATTACGTAAAGCATGTGGTATTCTGTATGGCTTTACGTATACTGGACTTGCATTATCTTTTAACTTAATTTTGTGTTGTAGCAAGTTAGTTGTAGTTAGCTTGTCGCCGGGCAGATGAAAAACATCTGCGTATTTTGCGCAAATTTGTTCTATGCTTAATTGTTCCTCTTTATTTAAATAAGTCTCTAAATTTAAAAGATCTAATAATGTTTTTACTCTGTCAACACTAATTTTCCTTGAATCAAAATTGCAAATATCAAAATGGCATAATCTGTGTACATTCAAACTTGATAAATCTAAACTGACTGACTTATCTGTCGTATTTAATATTCGTACTGGTATTTTACCTTTCTCTGGTCTTGAAATGACACCTGCTACAAAAACGCCTTCTTGCATTTCTTCCGATAGTACTACACAATCATCGGTCAGCTGTGACGCGATGTGAGTCATAATTTCGCAGCGAGGTGGTATGTTTTGAATAAAACTACTTTTAGAATACACGTTCATAGGTATTGAGACAGTTTGACCTTTGTCCTCTAAAAATAATGCATTATGTTTATAACTTATGTCTGCATTGTAACGTAAGAAAAATTTTTCACCTAAAATAGCTTCAGCTGAGCATTGCAAATTCTTAAAAACATGAAACTTTCCTTTGCAAACGAAACCGTTAAAGTCTAAATCTAAATAAATGTATCCATCTGAAATTAAATCTCCACAAACTCCCGTAATAGTAATGCTATCTCCTTGAATTCGTTTAAGGAGATCGGTTTTGTCTTGCAAATATTCATACCTAATAGCACATAGGCCTGCTCCACTGTCGGCCAAAAGTTTTAATTTATGTCCATTACCTACAATACAATTTACCGTACTATAATTATTTTTGTTATAGTTAAATATCGCACTATTCATGTTAGTCACGAAAAAACTGCTTATTTGGCTTTACGTCCTCATTTGCCGATCGTGTGTGTTGTGCACGTGAATGCGCGGGCGCGGGCCGCGGCGGGGTCGCGCGCGCAGGTCGGCGAACGCTGGATGCGCGGTCAGCAAAAGGCTGTGGCCGCGTAGCTCTATTTGTCGGGAAGTGTTGCGAAATACTTGCATTACGGCTATTATTAGAATAATACCGTGTTCTAAATGTATTTCTGTCTGTATTATAACTTTTACTCCTATCGTAACGATTAGAATAATTATTCCGGTTCCCGTTGTTATGATAATTATTACGAGAACGTCCGCGTCCGTAATGTAGGATCTGATCGTCCCGTGGTGATGAACTATACTCATCAATGGCTGTCCTAATAGCTTCAGGCAAAGATGTAAATTGCCTAGAAGATATTATTGTGCTTAATTTTGGGTCTGAAAGACCATCTGCAAAGCGCTTAATAGCTGACTTTTCGTTCAGTGGCCGCAGTACGTCGTACCTACTGTCGTTACCGTCGGCCTGTGAAATAGTCAAATTGACAAAAAGATCCTCAATTTCAGCTCCGAAAGCTTCTATTGTTCTCCTACCTTGTCTAGCTCTGTACAGCTGAGCCTGAATTGATTCGGACGATTTTTTAGGAAGCAAAAATGTACGCATATCCGAAACGAGAGATTCTACGCTAACGTATGATGATGATGTCTTTAACCTGAGCTTAGCGCTAGACGAAAGTCTTGTTTTTAAAATGAATTCTATCAATGTCTGTTGAGATTCGGTATTAATAATAGTACTGTACATAAGAATACCATCTATTAACTGTTTAGTTGCATCCTCTTGTCCTGTCATGACGGGCAACAAGGCGATGGCCGTTTTAACATCAAAACTAGGTTTAGCCATTTTTTCGTCTGTTTGGGAATCTGTATCAAAGAATAGTAACGATAACTTAATCCTCTCGTAAGTGTCTTTGACTTCGCCTATAAGTAAATTACCTAATTTTATTTCTGAAGAACTATATTCGTCCTGCTTTTCCTTTAACTGAGACACAATATCCGCAAAGTGGTCATATAATTCATTTGATTCCTCTAATTTTCTTCTACCTATTTCTTTCCGTCGCCTCTCTGGACCTAACTTCGAAATATCCTCTTTTAACTTATTTCGTTTATCGCGTAAAGACTGTAATTCTAATAACATAATAAATTTGTCACCTCAATTAATTAATAAAAAAAAATGCTTCAAAAAGGATCCCTATAAATTGCTAAATAACATGACAAAATAATATAACTAACTTACATAGATAGCGGCAATGTACTTCGCTTAGTAGGTCATGTTGAATTGTTGACGCTGCATTCCGCGCTGACACGGGCGGGCGGTCGGGCTGTCGCGTGACGCTGGCTGGCAACGTGAGTCTTCCATGTGCACGTGACCGATGCTCTGAAGATGATGCGGGCCGGGCTAACCCTGGACTCCCTCGAGCTGGGCCGGGATAACCCTGGACACCTCTTGATTCGCGAGCCGGGAAACCCTGGACAACGCTCTTCTTTCTTCATAGACTTATATACAGTACATATTTTCTTTCTTCTTTTCTTCTTTAGTTTGCTGAAAGGCTTCTTTCTTCTTAAAAATGATTTCTTCGACGCCGATCTTCATAAGAGTAATCTTGGATGTGCAGTGCCGGTCTTCATAGTGGTAATCTTGATTCTTCAATCGAATAAATCTTCAGTCTTGAATTGTTTTTCTGTCTTCATTTTCATATGTTGCGCTCCGTGGTGAAATCCGTTTCCTTGGTTCTACTGGTATGGGTCGCCATGAGATATGATGAAGTTGGAGGGTTGAATGGAGGTTAAGTAAAACCGGTCATTATGGATGATGTGTGTTGTATTGTCAATAATCAATACAGAAGAGAGACAAGTAAAACTAAACATACTTTATATAGTAAATTATTGCTTACATGCTATTTTATTCACATACGTGCGTCACATGTATGTTGCAGACAGTAACGTTAAGTTACTGTTAAAGTGTTAATTAGGGATATACTACAATTTATGTAATTACTATTTATATATTGCTATATACAATTGGTGATTGTTAACAAAATCATTAATAAAAAATAACAGTGATAATATACGTGTTTCATTACTTACAGCACCACCACCAAGTATCAAAGTATTAGAAGCGCTGTATTTTCGCACCTATAGCGGTGTGGTCTATCGCTTCACATTTCCAAAATAATCTATCTCAAATTTGCTGCTGTACAGATTTGAACCTTACAATTATGAGGATACAGTCGCTTCTTGTTGTCTTAGCGCGTGCAAATACAGAAGCTCCCGCTCAACACAAAAGGAACAATACCTTTGTTTAGAAACGTTCGTTTCAAAAAATTCATACTATATAATTATTTAGGTGCTAACATCTATATGACTACAAATATTAAAAATCTTACGCTTTACAATACTAGGTGCCAATTATTATTTTAGTCGTCAAAGTATTGTTTAATGTTCCTCGGCAGTATTTTTGTCGCTTGAAATTTGCTGCTGTTTCTTCAATAATAATGATGCTTAATATTTGAGGCTCATATATATTTTTTGTCGCCACAATATTAAAACACAGCCACATTATATTATTGTATGCCCGACATAACTTCCCGTTTAATATTTTAGTTGCCCGGTTAATTATATGCCATAGGTTATTTAGAAATGGTAGGTTTAGGTTATTTAAAGGATATTTAAAAAATAGTTAACAATGTTACCGCACCAATCGATCGATGACATTGATCGACAGCGACGTGGAACAGTCAACCAGACTCTAGAATGAGTAGTTTCTTGCCTCTTTGGGACTTTTTTAGCGTAGGTAAGGGTAAGATTCTATCAGTCCAATATCTTGAACCAATGTAATTTTACCTCTCACATTTCTCTCAGAGATTAATTATAAGCGAAGCAGATGTGACAAAAATTGCAGTTCAAAGTGATACTGCATTGGCGTTGCACACTTTTCAAATAAATTGCAGCAGGGGCCCATTTCTCAAAGCTACAAAGTTACAATTCTCTCGAAGTTACAATTTACAAGTGGTAATCAATGTCTAATATGACAAGTTGGAAAGAAACTTTCGCTTGTAACTTTCAGTTTTAAGAAATGGTCCCCAGGTAGCAGTCTGTCGTTAAGTCTCATTTTTCTTGCAAAAAATGTACTTATGTTAGCACCGGATATTATCACAATAAGGAGCCGCGTGTCGCTGTCGATACGTACAGTCGTCGACCATTATTCCCCAAACAAAAACACGACCATACCCTTTGTATTACGGGATAAATTCGCTTATCTCAAAGGATACAGTCGGCAACAAATATTAGTAAACATTTTTGACACTTAATGCCTTAATGCCTCGTCTATAAGGTTATAAATTGAATAGAAGTGTACGTTAAGTGTATGCTCGCATAACTGCGATCATCTCATTACGCGTCAGGTTTTATTTTAAACAACGAAGGCTGGCGCGGGCTAAGAATAACTCTTGCATAGCAACTAGAATTTCAGACTATTTATACTATTCGTACCTACCTATAATTAGAAAAAAAATGCGTTGGTAACCCAGAGAGTTAAACGTGTGACTTCAATCCGGAGGTCGGAAATTCCAATTATCTTTCAAACCTATATTTTTCGTAACTATTTATCACTGCGTTTTCGGTAGAGGATATCACCGTAAGGACGTTATTACCTTGTTCACCTTACTCTCCCATATAAAACGCGGCCTGATTCTAAGTTATTATTAAATGGGCGGACCGGCAAAAACAAATACATAGGTTAAGGGGGGTTTTCAGTATATATTGGTAAAAAAGGACCTTATTTTATTTTATTTTTATTATTCAAATAAATAAATACAATTGGGATAGCACATAAATAGTAAAAAACAGATTAAAAACAGACGAGAAAAAAAACAATATTCTATTTAGGCGACGACGTAACAGCGTAGTTTCGTTCCGTCGTCTGACACTTATATTGAAAGGATTTGGTAGGTATACAAGCTTTTGATAAGTTTTTCAGTAAAAAACACTGCAGTAAGCTACTAGCAAATCCGAGTATAAAGTCACCTGACCGATTTGTCTAGTCTAGTAAATACGGAAGCTAAAACTAGTCACATGTCACTGACTTTTCCTCAAATCCTTCAATCTTCAAACTCGTAAACAGTAATAAGGTCTTCAAGCTATTTTCCCGTCAATAACTAAACAATGTGGCCTAATACGTCGGAAAAAGGAAAACTATAGGCCTTGCTCGCGTACTAAATCTAATACGCTATTTGGTTGCTGATACAAGTACATACTTTGATAAATTATAATAAATTAACATTATTATTTTACTTACAGTCTTTATAGGAAAAGGTCAACCGTTGGTAGTCACCAAGTCTGAAAGGTCTTAGTTCAAAAACGCGGCTGTATGCGATAGACGCGTCGTTGTAAGCACGCGATCACGGGATGTAGGTACGGAAAGAAGACAACACGCTTACCGATTTTACTCGTAAAATAGTATACTATAATCAGTATGAGATTTAAAACGGATGTTCCATGGTTTAAAAAATCACCAATTCACCAGTAATGAGGGACCAGCAAAAAAAAACAGTAGCCTAAAACATTCAGGATTATATTTAGAAACATTATCTTTAACTGCAGTTAGTGTTAAGTCGGAAGAAGGAAAACTAAAGGCCTTGCGCGCGCTACGTGGACGGATTGCGTATGGACTTAGTTTAAATTCATACTAATGCAGGAAAATCCCTTTAGGAAATACCACTTAGGAAGCACCAGTTCAACAATACGCGCTGAATGTACAAATTAGGTTTTTGTTTCTAAACAATCAATAAATCGCTCTAAACAAATACGGGAACCAGTATTTGGATTTAACATGTTGTGCACGTATTTTTGAACTGGTTTTGATACAATTATGATTCGTAATAAAAATACTGTTAGCTAAATATTGCAATCTGTGTTATATACCCTTCAAAATAAACTTTAAATAAGCACTAATTTATTACTTACGTGGCCTTTTTTTGTTTTAGCTGATTTCTTAAAATAACTTCACACTTCCGCATACGTACCTGAAAAGAAAAACAATCATCATTAATCCATACTAATATTATAAATGATGGGAAAGTGTGCGTGTCTGTTTGTTTGTCCGTCTTTCACGGCAAAACGGAGCGACGAATTGACGTGATCTTTTAAGTGAAGATAACTGAAGGGATGGAGAGCGACATAGGCTACTTTTTGTCTCTTTCTAATGCGAGCGAAGCCGCGGGCAAAAGCTAGTTTAAATATAAATCGTAACGTATTATTAAAGTATTTTTTTACGGAATGGAACTACACGCGCTTGTATGGAATGGAACAATCTTGTTATGGAAATATGTAGACAAGACTTTGATTTGTTGACAGGTAAATAATTGCATAATGAGATACGATTATGATTTAATATCGGAAGTGGGTTTGGATGGATGACAGCAACTGTATACAAAAACACACAGTGCTTTAATTCAGGCACGTGGAAAAATTACGCAACTTGACATGAGGAAGACGTACCTCAACGGATGATGGTACCGGGCTATGACAGTTGTTTCAGTGGCTGTTGATTGGATTTCAATTCAGTACACATAGGTATTTAAATTCTAAGTAGATCTATATCATAATTATATGATTCAAAAATTTGTTTAATCATGACATCTAAGTACTTCTTATAAATATCCCAGACGAAAGCTTCTTCAGTGACTGGCTTCGCTTTTCAACGGTCGATCTTTATTTAGGCTAGGTTGATCTGTGTAAGGTGACCCCCAATATTTATTTATTTATTGTTTTATTTGCGTAAATAATAGTTTCTTACTAATACGGGTGTCATAAAATCACGCGTCAAGATTGTCAGTGCCGTACCAAACCGCAATAAGTTCAAAATCTTCACTCCTTGTTCTTAAGTACACAAAAAACTGCTACAACTTCAGCAATAAATTTAACTTCGAGCAAAAAGGGGAGGAATCCAATAACCACCAAGTTCCCGTTCGAATCTAACGGCCGGAGTGGCTGCAATAACATCCGGACTGCGCAAATGTTGTTCTGGTAACAGGTCTATTGGATTACGGGAAAATTACCTTTGCCAGTGGAGTTTTAGCTCTTATCGGTGAAGAACAAAAAAAAAAACATCTATAAATACGTATGGTACCGATCACCTTTAACCAACAAGATTAGCTGAAGTCTGTTATAAAATGTCTTATTCGTTCAGAAAAATATGTATAAAAGTACATAAAGAAATTTAGCGAGCTTTTATCTGCAGTAAATCTGTTGCTATAGGATTTGTAATCTGTACCACTCATATATATATTCTCTGGCTACAGCTCATCGTCAAGCAGGTGATAATTTTTGCCAACGTCACATGAAAAATGGCATGAATATAGCCAGATCACCTTTGCTCCGTGCGAAGGTTCAGTGAAACCACACAATGGCGGGTAATTATCATACTACAATAGGCGCCGCTTCCTGGCGCGTCTTGCTGCGTTTTGTTATAGATAATTGTTACTAATCAGCAACATACAAAACAAATTTACTGATTTATACAGTGGGGCTAAATGTAGCGTTCGACGACTAAAGAATACCATGTATTTCCACAAACCGCGTTATGAAACGTTTAAGTACGAATAGCGCGGTCACAGACATTATGACCAATTTTACAGGTATAAGGTAGTACAGGTACAGGTACCACGATTTGACCACTCTTTTTCCATTTTATTAGTAGAATTTAAATAACTTGTTGTGATTCTTTATATTGCGGTTTATAATTATCACTGTTTTCATTTTTGTTTTTTATATTAAAAAAAAAATTCAGTCGAATTGAGAACCTCCTCCTTTTTTTGAAGTCGGTTAAAAAGAAATAATTTATGTACTAATAACATTATTAAATAATTTTCGACCAGTCTACGCTCTGAGGCTCATGACTCATTTAACTCTTTTATTTGTATTCACTCACGCGACATATTACTAAACAGCCTAATTTTATAAATAGGTTATTTGACGTGGCTTAACGGTAATTATCATTCATTAGTCTCATTAGCGAATAGTGCAGGCGTTATGTCAGCGGTGATTCTCTCACAAGGCCAGTTGGTCACAGCAGTCAATGAAGATTTAGAATCATTAGTGACTTTGCGGAAATGCCCGGTTTTCCTTAAGGCACCCACTCACAAGTTTAACACTGTGTTTTTGTTGAAATTGGTAGCTAATGAGGGTTAATCGTCTGATAGCTATTAAGACGCTCTGACAACACCCAATGGCCTTGACGCTAGCGTACACTGTCTATTCATATGGGAGTAAGTGAGCGAGCGATGTCACTAAAATGGAGCGGCTAGGTATGAAAAGTACAGAATAATATTAAAATAAAATATTATAGAAAGATGCATTATTTGTGCAATATGTTTCGTTAGTGTTTTAGATATGTATATTTTTATTATTGTAATTTTAATTAAAGACAACTAAGTGAATAATTGAACGACATAGAACCGTTTAATGACGAACTCGAGACCAATCTTTGCAATTTTTTTCTATCGAGCCGATTTCATTCAATCATGTATCGAGTACGGCTATGTTCGTTGAAATATAATGAATAATAACATATAATTTACTTGCCTTACTAAAACTAATAGTTTGTCTTAAAAAACTGCGCAAGTAACATACCTAACCATAACCTGTACCAAGTACAAGTCCGGTCGTGTGTAGAATATTGTTCTCACCTGTGGGATGGTTCAGCGAAATACCAGCTTGCGGCGCTCGAGTCAGTCGAGAGGAGGGCCAAGAAGATCATCAATGACGACGAGCTGACCAATTCTCGACTACATAGCCTGGAGCATCGTCGGAAGGTTGCCAATTTATCGGTATTTTACAGGATACATTTCGGAGAGTGCGCTGAGGAACTGTATAACCTTGTTCCTCCGTCCCCATTTCACCATAGGACCACTAGACAATCGGCAATGCGGCATCGCCTCATGGTCAGTATTCCAAAAATACGCACTAAGCGTTTCGCTTCAACATTTCTTTTGCGAACCGCCAAGGAGTGGAATGCCCTTCCTAAGTCTGTGTTTCCGCACGAGTACAATCCAGGTCTCTTTAAAGTAAGAGTAAATAGGTATCTCATAGGTAAGCGTGCTCCACCGTAGACCGCATCATCACTTACCATCAGGTGTGATCGTGGTCAAACGTCTACCTATCTATACAAAAAAAAAAAAAAAAATTAAGCAATTGGGTGTTGTCAGCCCCTTAAGCGATCACTGTCGTCCATGAACATCCCAAATACCAGCTTGATGTCTCATAAGGACCCTTGGCCTGCAGTCTATTAGTAGTATTAGGATCATTAGTGACTTCGCGGAAATGCCCAGTTTTCCTTAAGGTACTCAAAGGTCAACACTATATGAAATCAGCGAAATTCCTCACGACTCTTGTGAGGCGATTACGAATGTTAACCCTTAATTTGGCAGAGACTCTGGTGACATAAATTTTCCGATTTTACTTAATATATTGAATAACAGGTGTTTTTAAAGCGTCCGAAAAATATTTAAAAAAATCTAGATTTATTAGTTTTGGAAAAAAAATATGTCCGCCACAGCGGACTCTGCCAAATATTGGGATAAATTAATATGTCCGCTGAGGCGGACACTGCCAAACATACGGTCATTTAAAATAAACAAGTATTTCTTAACATATATTTATTTTAAAAATTAACAAATATAATAATTTTGTATGAAAATCAAACTGACACATATTTATAGTCAAATATCATTATTTTAACTTTTTTCCGACTTTTTGGCTAGGTTGCACAGGCCGTGATCACGACAGACTGATGTGACAGTGATGTCCCAGCAAAATGTCGTCGAAGATGTAAACAACACAAAACTACCCGAAATTAATTATATCAATGTTCGGGGCAGACAAAGAAATTATAAATTTTGATCTACCCGGTTTTCTTTAATGTTTATTCCCCCTCGCGCGACATGTAACATTCACAATATCCGCGCACTACGTATACCTAAAAGTGCCAAAATTTTAACTGCTTGGTCCAGCACCACACGCTGTTGGATTAAATAAAAAATCTAAGCATAAAAGCAGGCCACCAAAACAAGAAAATCAAAATAATAAACAAAACAATATAATAATTTGTTACAACACGTGTCACCGCAACATTGGCATAGTCCGCCACGGCGGACAAATCGTATTTAGTATATATTTGGCACTGTCCGGTGCGGCGGACAACCTGTTTAGATGATGATTATGAGTATTAGAAATTGAGAAATAAATTGAAAACATAACCACTTGCAACTATTATGTAATATATTTTATTATTTATACAACAGAAATACCCTGTTCTTACAAAAACCAAAAGAAAAACGCATAAATATTTTGCTAAAAACAGTTGACTTCTGACGCGATGCCATCTTGACGAGTAACTGTCAAACGAGTGTTGACAGTGGTCAAATAGTATTTTTATACAAAGCATGTATCATAAAAGAGTCTCTTT